>NW_019384415.1:966837-1094973 GCF_000671375.1 Centruroides sculpturatus | reverse complement strand
GCTCTACTGTATATTCTTATTTTAACAAGTGTATCTAAATTTATCCTCGTAACATAACTTATTATTTTGAAACCTGTTTAGTTAAAGCATTTAAATAATTATACGTTAGAATAACCTCTAAATGAAAAGAGACTCTATTTGAAATTATAAAAAGAATTCCGTGGCTCGAACTCGAAGGAACGTGCAGTTTACAGCACGTAGATAGTAGCGAGGTTGCGGCCGAAGTTTTCGTCTGTAAAACGTGAACGTCGAGTGCCGCTATCTTGTAAGCAGCGCTCGACGTTCGGCGTTCACGTTTTACAGACGAAAATTTCGGCCGCAACCTCTCTAGTATGAAATCTATACCGTGACCTTAAAACTGAGGACTCAATATAGCGGCTCCATTGGGAATATCCTTGTGTTTATACGACGGGTGCTCAGAGCGGCAGGCACCTTTATCGCCTCGACTACCCGGGTCGCTACGAACTATTAGTTCTTTTAGTGATGGATTATTTAACAACTTGTTTTCGTTTTTCAAAATAACAGGTTGTTTGAAAATAAAAATAATCGCCAGTACGAAGCCCGACACACGTGCAGTACTGTATAAGTAGCAACTGGAGGACAGCAAATCGCAGAAAAAGACTTGATAACAAGTTAGGATGATAATCTTGACAACTTGGAGAATCCGAATTCATTCTTGTTGGAAATAAAGTAGTTTTAACGGGCAATCTGTCCTAAATATATCGAGTCCCATCCCTCGCCGTGCGGTCGCCTCCATTGTAGACCTGGCACGATTTAAGAAAAGCCTTAGGCCGAGACTCCGCTACCGTAAAACGCATAATACTAAAACCTACTGGTTTGTATCCCTATGAGCGGAGCTTAACAATGCATCTGGGTAGCGATAGAAATCGTAATACAGTATTACGCAATCATCTGTTGGCGTTTTCTAGTAATTTTTATATTATTAAATAATGAATAGTCCTTAATATTGATCATCTTCATATGAAACCATGTCAATCTCCTTAATATTGAGTTATTGTTGGATAATTATGGCGGCGAGAGTTTTTACACTAGTGGAGTCTCAGCCTTAGTGCCTAGTGCAAAAAGAGTAAAAAGAAATAGGTCGACTAACTAGGGACCGTCCAAAAACTACGTAACTCTATTTTTTTACGATCCTCCGAATCCTTGTAATGCACACAATGCTACTCACTAGACCACCATAAAATTACGTAAGACTATAACTTCAACAACGTCCTGTTTCTAGAATTTCCGATACGAAGATTTGACCATAAATACAATATAGTCCCTTTGGAATACTACAATTTACAAAATAATTTTCTACAAGAATACCACAAAAACAAAAATCCGATTTTCTACGTACTGTTCAAACTTTAAAAAATCGAATTATACACACACGGGTTTATTCTACACTGAAGGTCGCTGAGTTGTAACATTTCCGTGGTAGAAAAAAGATTTTAATTGGTCCTATTGGTTTAGCATTATAACACTTTCACGAGAGTCACCAATTTTAGTTGGCTAGTAATTTACATTGTACAGACAGAAAGAAAATTCGTACCAAGTATCGTGATGCCACTGCTCATAAACAAATAATTGATTTGGATTTTCGTAATTACATGTAGGAAAGTAAAGAATTTTTCGTTTTCCAATATGAATCTGTAACCTCAGACATTATATAGAGTTACTTTGGGGGTTAAACAGTCGGGTAGCTCCCAGACGCGAGTCTATTGGTTACCCTCGAACACTTTTCTATGTTTTAAATTTAATAAACAGAAAACGTTTTTTGTGCGATTACCGTTATCCTAGGCCAGCGATGACGAACCTTTTTGAGTCTGCTTACCACATATTAAGCATACTTTTCTTTAAAAGTGAATATGCGGGCAGAAGTTTCAGACTTCTAGTATAACTATATTTAAAAATTTGGTCGAATGGCCGAGCGGCCAAAGTGGTAGCTTATCGCTCTCGTGGATCCGAGATCAAAACCCCAGAAAATTTTCAGGTGGTGATCCATTCTTCACCACCCGACTGTTCCATTTGGAGTTTGCTAAATAAAAAAAGCCCTCATAATGCCCACAGGGCAAAAAGAGTTTTAAAAACTATATTTAAATAAATAAAATAATATGCTGTAACTAGAATAAATGTACAGAACCTGATTGAAAAAGATGATAAACTAATATCGTATAATACGTTACGTGCCGGATGATTTCTTCGACGTGCCACTTTGGGCACGCGTGCCATAGGTTCGCCACCTCTGTCCTAGGCAATGTATTAAAATGCATTTCTTTATTTACAGAACCAGCGCAAAAATGCCAAAATTCAAGGGCAGAACCAGTAAAAGAGTGAAGTGGTACGAAAATAAAATGAAAGAAGCATCTAAATAGTGTTACCATCTTTTCAAAACTGCTGACCCGGACGGCAGGTCAGGTTTGTTCGAACAGAAGTTCCTGACGCATGCGCAATGTCATTTTACAATGCGAAGAATAACGTGCATGCCGGTTCTAAATCAGTTACAGTTAGGGACTTGCATAGGAGTAACGTAAATAACCCTAAATTAATTAAGAAAGAACAGGTACAGTACAGATAACGTAGCTGTATTGTATATTGGAGACGTGTATGATCATACATGCAAAAGAAAAAAAAGGTCGACAGGTCGCGCACCACACGTCGGCGTAAACAGACTAACATGGCAGATTGCAGACGAGTTTTGGCGAGTGTGAGTTATTTCGCTGTTAAAATAGTGTAAATTTGTAAAAATATTTTGCAAGAACTTTGTTTCATCGTAATTTCACAATTTCTACGAAATTCAGGACAAAATTAATAGTTCACCCGGATGGTGAGTCGATTCCCGGACGGGTGGTAACACTAGATCTAAGTGCGTCAGAGAAGATGAGCAGCCGAGAGATACGATGTGCCAAAAGGTCGCTCCAAGATCATGTAAAAGCAAAAAATAGTGGCAGAAGACGTAATTCTCGAAACAAACTTAGGGTGTTTTGACTGTACATTTTCCCAACACTATTCAATGACACGAAAGAACTAGACAACCGTCAAATGTCACTAACCAGATTGGAATTTTTTAAATTGGCGTTCGATTTAGCAAAAAATAAAAATCCCTCATCAATTTAATGAAGAGAATGACATGAAAAGTTTTTTTTTACAGCTTTAAGAAAAAAATATCCAGATGATGTAAGACCTTCAGAGTCGACCAGCTTTGGATGAGCTGTTGGGTTTAATAAGGCACAAGTTGACCGTTTTTATGACCAGTTTAATCCACTGCTAGAAAAATAGGAATTTCCTAGCTTGGAATTTACAATGCTGATGAAAGGGCAGTATCAAATGTGCAAAACAATGACAAAGTCATTCCTACAAAAAGAAAGAAACAAGTCATCAAGTTAACTGGGAAAGTTTACCCTTATCCAGTGTTTCTATAATGCATTATAGAATCTGTTAGAACTAGAAATAAGATTTTTGTAATTAAACATGTACAATAAAAACAACTACATTCCTTTTTGTTTTAATACATAATAAAATCCATACACTGTAAACATAGTAGCAAAAGTTACAACTTGGAACACAGTTATTCACATTTCATCAATAATCAGAATATACAAAGAACAAATGCATATAATTGGACAAGGCTCGTGAATGTATGAACCTCCAAAAAATGTAACAAGTAAGTTTATATCCAATAATTTACAATGTTGTTAGTCATAATGAGTTTTTTCAATTAATTTAGTTTATACACAGTTAACGTTTCTAAACCATTCAACCAATTCTAGCCTCTGCTACGAAGTCGCACATGATCAGATTAATATTACCTCATACAAGACTACTTGTTGCTTATACTATGAGTATATTTTACTCTGGTATTGCAGTATTTCCTCACTTGCTACCTTATTGTTATAGAGTGCTTGTCAACAGCAGCAGTCCACGTGTATAGCTGTGGCTGAGAATGCATTTTTCTGTTAAGTGCCTGAATTTGTCATACATTTTGCAACAGTTTCTTCTGACAACCAAATTCCTTGCATCAATAACAGAGTAATGGTCTGCCCACTATAACAACACATCCAGTCATACCTTTCAGCCTTACAAAATAGGGAAAGTTGTCGGTATTTAACCAAGAACCAAAGAATATCCTGATCACAAAGAACGTGACCTTTTCCACATACTGTACACCTTGAGCTTCGATGATAGAGAAGGCTGAGCGGTTAAGGTGACAGCCTACCGTTCTGGGGACCTGGGATTTTTTCAGGGGTGGTCCGTCTGGTATATGTTGGGCCTCATCCCTTGCTACCCGGCCGCCCATTGTGGGCCTGGCCGAACTCATAATGGGTCTGCTGAAAAGAGGCCCTCTTAGTGCCCACAGGGCAGAAAAACAGTTAAAAAAAACAAAAGGATAGAGAAGCGTGACCTAGGTCATCATCTTTCTACTTTGACATAAGCTTCCCACATCTGCATTTTTTTTAATGCCTATCAATTTGAGTTGCTGCCAAGGAAGCTTGCTCGCTTCAACCTTTCCAATTATCTCATCCCACAGAAATAGCTGTATTGAGGCCCTAACATTTCAACTGTTTGCAAATTTTTCTCTTACTTTTCAAAGCTATTCTACTCATTTTTTAAAACTTTTATGGAAATCATATATCCAATGCATTGCCAATCAACTTCAACCTATCTCAACTTTGGCAAATCTTCAATGCTAAGGCTGAACTTACAGATTCGTTATTAAAAAGCCAAATTTTATATAGTAGTACAGATTCCTTTCTTAACATGTCGAAAACGTTATCATTTTTCCAATTTTCTTTAGACAGAAATGCCGAAATTAAATGCTAACACATTCAGCATTATTCACTTTGAATAAACTTCTTGTAGAACAGCGGTGACCAAACTTCAATAAGAGGGCCATGTTTTGTATATCCCATATATACTAGAAGTAAGTCTATTTCTATTGTTTATAAGTAACATGGCAAATGTTAGTGGTCCGAGGGTCCGTAGTTTGGGCATCACTATTATAGAACATTTCTTAATTAATTAATGAATGTGCATAGAGAATTCAATATTTAAGTCACAACTCTGGAATCAATTTTCGTACACATGTGAGTCAAATACAGGAAATATCAATATTATATAATTGAATATAACACATTCTAGGCATTTAAATTTTTCAAAAATATTGAAAATTTAATAATTGATGCCCTATAATTTTTATTACGAACTCCAAACAACATATATACAATTTGTAGAATTTGTCGAAACGACAGTCATTTTCGATATTCACAATAAACACACAGAAAATAGTTCGTGATCAATATCTTTATTTCCATGCACCACAAAATATAACAAATACATATTTACATTATATACATTATTTATGTATGTATATATATTGTATATTTCTCTCTCACTATAATATATATATATAATTTTTTTATATATATGATAAAATACTCATATAATGACTAAAATTTACATAACTATCTAGATTATAATGGAATGACTTCATTCTTTTCAGGCACAGAACTCATGAATAATTTCTATATCATACCCGTGGTTTGTGCAATGTTTTCACTATGAAATAAAAATTTTGTGCTTCAAAATTAACAAAACTTAACAATTATCAAAAAACAGGAGAGAAAAACTTCATGAGTATATAAATTAGGGTAAAGCTAATATTGTGCAATGCTATTCCAGAGAATGTTACTCTAAGAAATAGTTTTTTTTTTTTCCCTCTTTCTTTTTTGTTTAAATTAAAAAAAAGAAACTCTGGATCATTTTGTATAGTTTCAAACCCAGGGAAACTAACTGCCTTGCAGAATTATCTGGATTATTACAATCATTCTAATGCAATGAATCTTAAAAAAAATCAATTTGTAAATACCGGATTGATGATAAAAATATATGACATTTAAATTGCATATACTAAGGCAATTTTTTTTGTTTCCTTTGCTATTAGGGGCAGGATTTATTTTAGTACTGGTGGAAATATACTGAATTCTAAATAACCTGAAAATAATTTATTAAATGGAGAATATAGCAGACGGCATGTATATAAATACACATTTACACAATGGTATTATTGCTTTTTTTTTTTTTTACTTTATACAGAAATTTGAACAATGAAAACAAAAAAATCAAATTTTGGAAAAGTCGTCATAATCAAAAGCTCAAAAACACATTTGGTTAACTTCAGAAGTTAACAGTATTTATCCTATATAATACATATTATATATATATATATGTGTATGTTTGTATGTGATTAATCAAAATAGATTTTTGTATTGTAAATTCAATAATGATGATAAAAATTACTGACATAAAATGAGATCACAAATTTCATTTGTTTTTTGTTCATTACCAATATATGCAAATGTCACAATGGATAAAAATCACAATTAATTTTCTATAATCAAATATTGCCTTTAGAAATTCAAACAGTTCTTCTCACTCAAAAATAAAAACTATTTCTGTGTTATTCTTTTCTACAAAATATTTTTTTTTTTTTGCAAAAACTTTGGTCTCTCATTGCATCTAAAGCCTGAAAAAAATCTCCACTTTCTGCAGTTTAGAAAGTTGCGCGAGAATCTGTCGTTCCTCTTTTCCCTTCCGTCGTTTTCAAACCAAACTCTGACACTTTGCATCTAATCCATTAAATATGAAGAGAGCTCGCAATACTGAAAGTTTTCTTGACACGGATGGGAATAAAGCTAACGAAATATATATTTATGTATATACACAATTTACATTACAAAAATACATCACGTAAATAAATATATTACAAACGAAATTTAATATTTCTTCCTATATATAATAANGAGTAGCCCTACACATAGCCAAAGATTGCAGCGCCACAGCACTGGCGAAAATTTGAATTTGCCGACTGGAATTCTTTCGGATGATTGACTTTCGGATAATCGACGCTCTACTGTATATTCTTATTTTAACAAGTGTATCTAAATTTATCCTCGTAACATAACTTATTATTTTGAAACCTGTTTAGTTAAAGCATTTAAATAATTATACGTTAGAATAACCTCTAAATGAAAAGAGACTCTATTTGAAATTATAAAAAGAATTCCGTGGCTCGAACTCGAAGGAACGTGCAGTTTACAGCACGTAGATAGTAGCGAGGTTGCGGCCGAAGTTTTCGTCTGTAAAACGTGAACGTCGAGTGCCGCTATCTTGTAAGCAGCGCTCGACGTTCGGCGTTCACGTTTTACAGACGAAAATTTCGGCCGCAACCTCTCTAGTATGAAATCTATACCGTGACCTTAAAACTGAGGACTCAATATAGCGGCTCCATTGGGAATATCCTTGTGTTTATACGACGGGTGCTCAGAGCGGCAGGCACCTTTATCGCCTCGACTACCCGGGTCGCTACGAACTATTAGTTCTTTTAGTGATGGATTATTTAACAACTTGTTTTCGTTTTTCAAAATAACAGGTTGTTTGAAAATAAAAATAATCGCCAGTACGAAGCCCGACACACGTGCAGTACTGTATAAGTAGCAACTGGAGGACAGCAAATCGCAGAAAAAGACTTGATAACAAGTTAGGATGATAATCTTGACAACTTGGAGAATCCGAATTCATTCTTGTTGGAAATAAAGTAGTTTTAACGGGCAATCTGTCCTAAATATATCGAGTCCCATCCCTCGCCGTGCGGTCGCCTCCATTGTAGACCTGGCACGATTTAAGAAAAGCCTTAGGCCGAGACTCCGCTACCGTAAAACGCATAATACTAAAACCTACTGGTTTGTATCCCTATGAGCGGAGCTTAACAATGCATCTGGGTAGCGATAGAAATCGTAATACAGTATTACGCAATCATCTGTTGGCGTTTTCTAGTAATTTTTATATTATTAAATAATGAATAGTCCTTAATATTGATCATCTTCATATGAAACCATGTCAATCTCCTTAATATTGAGTTATTGTTGGATAATTATGGCGGCGAGAGTTTTTACACTAGTGGAGTCTCAGCCTTAGTGCCTAGTGCAAAAAGAGTAAAAAGAAATAGGTCGACTAACTAGGGACCGTCCAAAAACTACGTAACTCTATTTTTTTACGATCCTCCGAATCCTTGTAATGCACACAATGCTACTCACTAGACCACCATAAAATTACGTAAGACTATAACTTCAACAACGTCCTGTTTCTAGAATTTCCGATACGAAGATTTGACCATAAATACAATATAGTCCCTTTGGAATACTACAATTTACAAAATAATTTTCTACAAGAATACCACAAAAACAAAAATCCGATTTTCTACGTACTGTTCAAACTTTAAAAAATCGAATTATACACACACGGGTTTATTCTACACTGAAGGTCGCTGAGTTGTAACATTTCCGTGGTAGAAAAAAGATTTTAATTGGTCCTATTGGTTTAGCATTATAACACTTTCACGAGAGTCACCAATTTTAGTTGGCTAGTAATTTACATTGTACAGACAGAAAGAAAATTCGTACCAAGTATCGTGATGCCACTGCTCATAAACAAATAATTGATTTGGATTTTCGTAATTACTTGTAGGAAAGTAAAGAATTTTTCGTTTTCCAATATGAATCTGTAACCTCAGACATTATATAGAGTTACTTTGGGGGTTAAACAGTCGGGTAGCTCCCAGACGCGAGTCTATTGGTTACCCTCGAACACTTTTCTATGTTTTAAATTTAATAAACAGAAAACGTTTTTTGTGCGATTACCGTTATCCTAGGCCAGCGATGACGAACCTTTTTGAGTCTGCTTACCACATATTAAGCATACTTTTCTTTAAAAGTGAATATGCGGGCAGAAGTTTCAGACTTCTAGTATAACTATATTTAAAAATTTGGTCGAATGGCCGAGCGGCCAAAGTGGTAGCTTATCGCTCTCGTGGATCCGAGATCAAAACCCCAGAAAATTTTCAGGTGGTGATCCATTCTTCACCACCCGACTGTTCCATTTGGAGTTTGCTAAATAAAAAAAGCCCTCATAATGCCCACAGGGCAAAAAGAGTTTTAAAAACTATATTTAAATAAATAAAATAATATGCTGTAACTAGAATAAATGTACAGAACCTGATTGAAAAAGATGATAAACTAATATCGTATAATACGTTACGTGCCGGATGATTTCTTCGACGTGCCACTTTGGGCACGCGTGCCATAGGTTCGCCACCTCTGTCCTAGGCAATGTATTAAAATGCATTTCTTTATTTACAGAACCAGCGCAAAAATGCCAAAATTCAAGGGCAGAACCAGTAAAAGAGTGAAGTGGTACGAAAATAAAATGAAAGAAGCATCTAAATAGTGTTACCATCTTTTCAAAACTGCTGACCCGGACGGCAGGTCAGGTTTGTTCGAACAGAAGTTCCTGACGCATGCGCAATGTCATTTTACAATGCGAAGAATAACGTGCATGCCGGTTCTAAATCAGTTACAGTTAGGGACTTGCATAGGAGTAACGTAAATAACCCTAAATTAATTAAGAAAGAACAGGTACAGTACAGATAACGTAGCTGTATTGTATATTGGAGACGTGTATGATCATACATGCAAAAGAAAAAAAAGGTCGACAGGTCGCGCACCACACGTCGGCGTAAACAGACTAACATGGCAGATTGCAGACGAGTTTTGGCGAGTGTGAGTTATTTCGCTGTTAAAATAGTGTAAATTTGTAAAAATATTTTGCAAGAACTTTGTTTCATCGTAATTTCACAATTTCTACGAAATTCAGGACAAAATTAATAGTTCACCCGGATGGTGAGTCGATTCCCGGACGGGTGGTAACACTAGATCTAAGTGCGTCAGAGAAGATGAGCAGCCGAGAGATACGATGTGCCAAAAGGTCGCTCCAAGATCATGTAAAAGCAAAAAATAGTGGCAGAAGACGTAATTCTCGAAACAAACTTAGGGTGTTTTGAATGTACATTTTCCCAACACTATTCAATGACACGAAAGAACTAGACAACCGTCAAATGTCACTAACCAGATTGGAATTTTTTAAATTGGCGTTCGATTTAGCAAAAAATAAAAATCCCTCATCAATTTAATGAAGAGAATGACATGAAAAGTTTTTTTTTACAGCTTTAAGAAAAAAATATCCAGATGATGTAAGACCTTCAGAGTCGACCAGCTTTGGATGAGCTGTTGGGTTTAATAAGGCACAAGTTGACCGTTTTTATGACCAGTTTAATCCACTGCTAGAAAAATAGGAATTTCCTAGCTTGGAATTTACAATGCTGATGAAAGGGCAGTATCAAATGTGCAAAACAATGACAAAGTCATTCCTACAAAAAGAAAGAAACAAGTCATCAAGTTAACTGGGAAAGTTTACCCTTATCCAGTGTTTCTATAATGCATTATAGAATCTGTTAGAACTAGAAATAAGATTTTTGTAATTAAACATGTACAATAAAAACAACTACATTCCTTTTTGTTTTAATACATAATAAAATCCATACACTGTAAACATAGTAGCAAAAGTTACAACTTGGAACACAGTTATTCACATTTCATCAATAATCAGAATATACAAAGAACAAATGCATATAATTGGACAAGGCTCGTGAATGTATGAACCTCCAAAAAATGTAACAAGTAAGTTTATATCCAATAATTTACAATGTTGTTAGTCATAATGAGTTTTTTCAATTAATTTAGTTTATACACAGTTAACGTTTCTAAACCATTCAACCAATTCTAGCCTCTGCTACGAAGTCGCACATGATCAGATTAATATTACCTCATACAAGACTACTTGTTGCTTATACTATGAGTATATTTTACTCTGGTATTGCAGTATTTCCTCACTTGCTACCTTATTGTTATAGAGTGCTTGTCAACAGCAGCAGTCCACGTGTATAGCTGTGGCTGAGAATGCATTTTTCTGTTAAGTGCCTGAATTTGTCATACATTTTGCAACAGTTTCTTCTGACAACCAAATTCCTTGCATCAATAACAGAGTAATGGTCTGCCCACTATAACAACACATCCAGTCATACCTTTCAGCCTTACAAAATAGGGAAAGTTGTCGGTATTTAACCAAGAACCAAAGAATATCCTGATCACAAAGAACGTGACCTTTTCCACATACTGTACACCTTGAGCTTCGATGATAGAGAAGGCTGAGCGGTTAAGGTGACAGCCTACCGTTCTGGGGACCTGGGATCGAAAAATCCCCAGGATTTTTTCAGGGGTGGTCCGTCTGGTATATGTTGGGCCTCATCCCTTGCTACCTGGCCGCCCATTGTGGGCCTGGCCGAACTCATAATGGGTCTGCTGAAAAGAGGCCCTCTTAGTGCCCACAGGGCAGAAAAACAGTTAAAAAAAACAAAAGGATAGAGAAGCGTGACCTAGGTCATCATCTTTCTACTTTGACATAAGCTTCCCACATCTGCATTTTTTTTAATGCCTATCAATTTGAGTTGCTGCCAAGGAAGCTTGCTCGCTTCAACCTTTCCAATTATCTCATCCCACAGAAATAGCTGTATTGAGGCCCTAACATTTCAACTGTTTGCAAATTTTTCTCTTACTTTTCAAAGCTATTCTACTCATTTTTTAAAACTTTTATGGAAATCATATATCCAATGCATTGCCAATCAACTTCAACCTATCTCAACTTTGGCAAATCTTCAATGCTAAGGCTGAACTTACAGATTCGTTATTAAAAAGCCAAATTTTATATAGTAGTACAGATTCCTTTCTTAACATGTCGAAAACGTTATCATTTTTCCAATTTTCTTTAGACAGAAATGCCGAAATTAAATGCTAACACATTCAGCATTATTCACTTTGAATAAACTTCTTGTAGAACAGCGGTGACCAAACTTCAATAAGAGGGCCATGTTTTGTATATCCCATATATACTAGAAGTAAGTCTATTTCTATTGTTTATAAGTAACATGGCAAATGTTAGTGGTCCGAGGGTCCGTAGTTTGGGCATCACTATTATAGAACATTTCTTAATTAATTAATGAATGTGCATAGAGAATTCAATATTTAAGTCACAACTCTGGAATCAATTTTCGTACACATGTGAGTCAAATACAGGAAATATCAATATTATATAATTGAATATAACACATTCTAGGCATTTAAATTTTTCAAAAATATTGAAAATTTAATAATTGATGCCCTATAATTTTTATTACGAACTCCAAACAACATATATACAATTTGTAGAATTTGTCGAAACGACAGTCATTTTCGATATTCACAATAAACACACAGAAAATAGTTCGTGATCAATATCTTTATTTCCATGCACCACAAAATATAACAAATACATATTTACATTATATACATTATTTATGTATGTATATATATTGTATATTTCTCTCTCACTATAATATATATATATAATTTTTTTATATATATGATAAAATACTCATATAATGACTAAAATTTACATAACTATCTAGATTATAATGGAATGACTTCATTCTTTTCAGGCACAGAACTCATGAATAATTTCTATATCATACCCGTGGTTTGTGCAATGTTTTCACTATGAAATAAAAATTTTGTGCTTCAAAATTAACAAAACTTAACAATTATCAAAAAACAGGAGAGAAAAACTTCATGAGTATATAAATTAGGGTAAAGCTAATATTGTGCAATGCTATTCCAGAGAATGTTACTCTAAGAAATAGTTTTTTTTTTCCCCNTCTTCTGTCAAGTATATTTGTCAAATTTGGTATAAAAAGTATAACAACTTGGAATAAATATTTTCATACTTTGTATTTAATTTATTATTATGAAAAACAATTTTGCCATTATAAAAAAATCTTAAAGTAGTGAAACATCTTCAAGATAATATACTATAATGAAATTAATTCAGCTTATTGAAAATATTAAAAATATTCAGAATACTTCCAATTAGCTTATTTTTGATTACTGATAATGGTAAGAATTAAAATCATAACTATTTATTCATTGACAGAAAATTTTATCAATTAAATGGATAAAACTTTATGAACTAAAACTAAAATTTCATTACACAAATTTTTTGAACAACACTTAATGTGTATTTGATTTCATAAATTGAAGTTATCATTCTTATTTTATTATTAACATGTTAACTGCCACCTGTAATATGATATTTTGTGTAATGACATGCCAAAATGAGAAAATTTGATATTTAATATTTTATTATAATGTAAATAAAAGGGTCGTTATATAACAGTCAGCAGAGCGAAGATAAGAAAGATATATGAACTGCGGACGGGTGGTTGTACAGCCTTGAACAGGAGACTACTTCCCCCCAGCTGTAATTAGACGTGCTCCCTACTTAAAAGTTTTCATGTCTGTGTTAAAGTTTTTACATCTTTGTCTTGTAATCTAAGACACCTAAGACACATGCAGAAGAAAGTACATGTGTGACGTAGGGTAATAAACAATCTGTGATGGTCAAATTTTACAGTTGACAGTTATTTACAGTTAAGATGGCGAGCGCAAAGAAAGAAGCGAATCCGATCAGAATACTCTATCTTATTCTGAAGATATGAGCAACTATGATTCAATATATTTATCGAGTGAAGATGAAGAAGTGTGCAAGGTGAGTGATGTTTGGAAAATTATTTCACATAACAGATGCATCAAGCATCAAGTCTTTCCACACACATTCAGTCCAGGACTGAGAAATGTAAATTTGTCCTTTAGTGATGAACCGATTAAGTTTTACAAACTTTTTATGAATGAAAAAGTAATTGAACATATAACACAGCAAATGAACATTTATGCAGTGCAATTGTTGGCAAGTAAAACTCTAAGTGCAAGTAGCAGGCTAAAATTATGGGGAAATCAAGAAATTTCTTAGACTTTTACTATGGATGGGGTTAGTGAGATACCCGAAATTATCAGATTATTGGAGTAAACAACACATTTATAAAAATGATGTTGCACCACAAACCATGTCACGTAACAGATTGGAATTATTACTATCGATGTGGTATTTCTCAAACAATGAAGGTAATGGAGACCGACTACATAAAATAAATCCTCTGAAAGACATACTTGAAGAGCTTTATCAATACTATAATATACCTGGTGAATATTTATGTGTAGATCAGTGTTTCTCAATGGGGGCGATATCGCCCCCATGTGGGCGTTTTTCCATGTTGAGGGGGCGGTTAGTAACAATTTATATTTTGGGGGGCGAAAAACAATTTTCTGGGCAATATAGTAAAACATTATATTAAGAATAATTAGATATTTTATTCGTTATATCGTACAATAATTAAACAAATAACATTATACTAGTCACTAGTCTATTCAATGCAGTACGNAGGGATAAACATGCTTAATCTCAATAAAATCACTACATGAAATGTACTTTAGATGGTGTGTTAGTGTCAGAAAACTTTCAGTAAAGTCAAAAATTAAACTATCTGCACATACAAACAATTGTTCAGAGAATATTGTCATAATTGAAAGAGAGAGCAAATTTCACAGTTGCATATCAACCGAAGGATCGGGAAAACCTAAAAGAAAGAAAAAATTTATAAAATAATATGGATAAATTTTATACTTAATTCATTAAGTAGTAGTAAACTTATTAAATATCATATAGTACTTACATAATTTCTATTTTAAAATACAGTAGAGCATCGATTATCCGACTCAATTGGGGACTGGGGTTGGTCGGATAACCGAAAAGTATGAAAATATCCATTATTAGTGTAGTATATTTTTATATACCATGTAACTAGTATATCGCTATTAACCTACTTCGCGTTGAATTTTCCTCCATGTTAAGCCTATCAAATTTTTTTAAAAATAATAATCGTCGCTATTGTATCGTTAAAAATTAGAAAATTAAGCCTCGTTTAAATACTGATTCCCTTTCATGGTCGAATGAGTGTTGCCAGCTAAAACATGTAAAAATAATATTAAAGTAGCCAAGACATAGCCAAATATTGTAGCGCCACATCACTAGCGGACATTTGAATTTGCTGACTAGAATGCGGTCGGTTAACCGAGGTGACGGTTAATCGGGGATCAGATAATCGATGCTCTACTGTACATGCAAGAACAATTAATTTGTATGAAGACCAAATGTTGAAAATACATTAGGAACATTGATTTTTCTTATTTTTTTTTCAGGAAGGAATTAAATGATTTCATGTATAATTTTATTGATACACAATATTTTTAATACAATAATTTTTTAATTTCTAAATAGACCCTGAATCTACATTACTCTTCTGTACCAAGTACAGATCTTTCATAAACTTACAATGTAATTCAACTCCAATGTGTCTTCTGTTTTAAAATGCATTATTAGTAAAAGATACTGAATACCAGTGTTCACATGCTATTTCTTCAAAATAAAGTGTGCTAACTTAAATGAAATTCTGCAATTTTCATTGGTATTATCATGTATAATGGTTAAACTTTCAAGAAAATTATTCACTTGTCCTTTTTAAAAAGTTTTTTGAGATCCTTGTTTGAGAATCTTGGATAAAACACTGTTCACTACAACAATGATTTTGGTAACAAGAAATATAATAAAAATTGTCATTTACTGTATTGCTTTTACCATTAAATGATTTTGATGCACAAACAATAAGTAACATCTCAATGCATTCTACATAACTTGTGCACCACTTGGATAGTCACAAAAAAGTTAGATTCAGGTTAAATTCTTTCATTACATGTATAAATTTTTGTTAAATTTATTTTTATCATATAAATAAAAAGTGTAATAAGAACACTCACATTTATTTTGCTACTTATTTTCCATTAAATAAGAAAAATTATTTTAAACACTCTAAAATGTTTAAATATAAAATGTACATTTTGTTTATGAATCTTTTTCTTTTGAATTCAACATTATGGAAAGATTTGAACATCACTGCCTAAACAGTTGAAGTTCAAACTTGACTAAAAGATCTGGTGTTACAACAAATCACATGATCATAACATACACTCATTGACAAAAAAGTTATTCATCAAGAAGGAAGCATTGGAATAGAAGTGATAATTAACATACAAATACCATAAAAATTCAACAAAATAAACATTTTCAACGGAGTCATCATGTTATTTAAACAAATTAAATAAGTGGTTGATAATCTTGTTGAAATTACAAGATCACAGCCTTTGTTTTGTGATCTTGAAATTATGTAGGTCCTGAGATTTGGAAGAGAGAAACAATGAACAGTAAGTGGGTTTTCTATAAATCTTGGTGGTGGTCTTACCATCATATCTTGTGTATAAGAGTTTGGTTATCATATGTCAATAATTTTGTCCAGAAATCTAGCATGCAGCACTTTCTAAGTAACCAACAACAACTCTTACAACCTCACTGTAATAATGCATTCGCATACAATTCACTTTGATTTCAGTTTGAAATGAGGTTCAAATGGTCAAGAGAGGTTGCACCACAGCACAGTCTCCAATCTTATCACAATCTAGATTGAAATGCTCAGTGTGAATGGGGTATAAGGGTCTTGGTGTACATTGCAACTAATCGTGTGTATTTTTTCATGTTTAAAAGTTGTTCTATTTTTGGCTACTTGTTCAAATTCTTCAAACAACCTTTAAGACAGTAAAATAAAATAAAATAGTTAGTTTATTAATGTTTGTTTTGCTGAATTTATATGATATTTGTGTTTTAATTATTGGAATAGAATGAAATGTTAGTGCAAACATAATAACAATGATAATATATGATTATAGTACCAAAGGAAAAGAAAACTTTCCCAATGAGTAATAATATGACTTAAAAGGACCTTTAGTACTTTATGCCTGACCTTATTGCCATACATATCCAGGCAAGAAGAGGTCCTATAAAGGCACCATAGTCATCTTGTAACAGATTTGCCCATAGATGTTGCAATAACCATTATAGATCCCCTACACACACATTCTTGCATCCTATATGGTTCCACAAATGCTTAATGGATAACAAATCTGGAGATCAAGCAGGTCAACAAAATGTGGCAATGTGATAAAGACATTTTTTTGGAAAACTAGCTGTGTGCAGCTCTTGTCATGAAAGACAAAACATGAGGACGAAGGATTTCCTGAAAGTACTACTGTACTATCAGTGTTCCTTATACCACACTAATAGAAGTGATTAACTGACATGTGAGATGATCCGCCAGAACAACATGCCATTAATGGGGATAGTATGCTGTTCACCAGTAAAGGTGGGATTGAAGTACTCACCAGTGATTCACCACACAAATACAGTGGTTGTTCACTCCCAAAGAGAATCAGGATTTGTCACTAAAACGATATGCTTCTCTATCATGGACCACCATAAAATAAAGCCAATGATATTGGAATGCTAACAGCAGATGGTATAGCAACTGCCTTGCAGGTAAATATACTTCTGCTAGTTGTCTGCCAATGATATGAGAAGAGACAGGATTCTATAGCAAGGCTCACACCTGTGTCTGAATGTGGATGAAGATGTGCGTGCTGGTGCCTCCAACATCTGCTCACATCTGGTCAGAAAAGTTCAAATGGTGGGCAATTCAGTGAAAATCCCATCATGCTTCTCTCGTACCAGATAATATAGACCAGGGGTGGCCAACCTGTGCCTCGCAAGCCACATGTGGCTCTTTGAAGGATTATTTGTGGCTCTCGATAAATGTACCCGAGTTCCCTTTTCATTTTTGTGTTATTATATTTTTAAAAATTATTATTGTTCCATATGTGTTTCAAAATGTCTTTTAAATTACTAACAACAAATATGAAAGACTAAGTGCAACGTTGTAACAAATTTCATTTCCGTCCAAGTTAAGAATGATATGACTCATCGAAAACTGTGCGAACGAACATAAACAGTGGCGTAATCGTCCATTATCGACCGACTCCAGACAGATTTTGAATTTGTAAACTGTCATTGCAATGGACAGTTGACATTGTGCTCCGGAGGAAACAATTTGTATCACTCTTGCTACGGATATAATTTGTAATCTGGAATTTTTTGCATACCTTTTTAATACGTATTTAATTGCGGCTCGTGAAAAATTTCAAATGTTGAAAAATGGCTCGGACTATCAAGGAGCTTGGCCACCCTGGATATAGACTTTCTCAAACTCCACCATGAGTAATGTATTTGACTATGCTGAACAGGTATGCTTGGCATTCAAAGATCTCAAAAAACCAGGTACATCAAAAATTCTGAACATAGTAATCCTCTAAACCTTTTCATAGGATACTGAAGTGGTGATTTTAAGGCATTCTGGTGGCATTACCTGTCATGCAATTGGACCACAGCTGTAATAATTTACACATCTATCTGAGACATACTGTAGATGTATGCTGAGTTTTGCATCAATTGGACAATTCTTTCTGGGTGCATAACTTTTTTTGTCAATGAGAGTAATATATTGGAAAATGGCAGATATTCTAGAAACATGAGATGAGAGTGGATATTAAATTTCTTACTGATGAACTGATCAGTCCTATAGAAATTCATTGGCAATTGACTAAGAAAAACATACAGTGTAGTTAATATTGATTTAACTTTACAAGATTGATATGTATGGTAATTATTAAACCAATATCTCACTGAAATCTTAATCACAGTGTGATATTATCAAAACTGATGTGGATAATAAATTCCTGAAGGATATTTTATAAATTTATCACCACCACCATTATTAGAAAAAAAAATTGAAGCATAAAACTATCATGCTATTCTATTAAATATAAAGGAGAGTCATAATTAAATACAAGGTGTTTTGAGCTGTATAGATAAAACTATTGGACCAAATTTAGTGTACATACTTTCTTGACCATGGGATTGCAATTTTCCAAATTAAAAGTTTATTTCCAAAATTTCCCAACGGAAAAATTTGGCACCAATGCTGTTTCAATTTGCATATTATATGCAATCCCTGACCAAATTAATAGAATCATTTAAGAAACAGTAAAATAACAATGTGGACAAAAATTTTGATTTTTATTGTAGAACTCAAAATAGTAGTAGAACCTATTTCAATTGTAATGAACACACAATATTTTGCATTATAATTATTTTCCATTAATACATTGTTATGCTTCCTTTCACAGTGATTATACGAGTAGCTTTGATGCATTTAGATATGCTTTCAACATAACTGTTATGTCTTTTAAATGTTATGATTCCACTAAAAAATCTGTTTCCCAATAAGATTTTTTGTTTGACATGTTTTCTTTTGCTAACTTTTTTGTTATTGTTGCACTGTAGAATACATCCTATCATAGTGCTGAAAATTTTGTGGTGAATATTGCAGTTTTACACCTATAGGATATCTTGTGGTCACAAAATGCTTCCCAGTGATTATGCTGAGCAGCATTCATTTGCCGTGTCATTCATAGCTTGGATTACGATTGATGATTCATGGTCCGGACAAATTCTAAGGACCAATGAAACCCTGTTTATTTGAATGGTGTGGTGAATATTCAACTGCCATGTTTGGTCTGGAGAAAACACACTTATCAACAAATTTCCTTACATCAATCAAAAATCAGTGTGGTGGGGTTCAAGGCATTCTTCAATGATAAAGAATGTCCTGAACTATATTGCATCAAGATCAGTGGCATGAAAATAATGTCAATGCCATTAAGTATGTCAATGTCTCCATACTTAATGTCAATGCCATTAAGTATGGAGACATGCTTGAAAATTCTGCCATCCTTTCACCCCAGCTACAAAATTGTTTGGAAAGCATAATCTTCATGCAAGACAAAACACCCCCTCATTTCGGCATCAATGTACAAAGGTTATTGTGTCAGCATTTACAAATTAAATATTGATTAGCCAAATGTTTCCAACAGCATGACATTGTGATCACCTAACTCAACCCATTGTGATTTTTGGTTATTGATATACTTTAAGAACCTTGTTTATTAGGATAGCATTCCTAATTTGACTGTCTTAATAAAAAATTTTACTACCCAAGACAACTGCACCCATTTCAGTTATGTTCCGTCATCAAGTGCATACATTAGAACAGAGATGGAGGGCTTCTACAGTAGAACCATTAGTCTGATTTATAATTATTTAGTACTTGTCATATTACACACAGAAATGTTCATGTGTAAAATTACCATATGTGACATTGTAACCTATGGAAAATTACAACTCATAAAATCTGTAATCACCACACTAAATTGCAATGAAATCACTGTACTTTGTGTTGCAACTTCTCTGTATTTCCTGAATCTCTCTGACAATCTCTATATGCAAATTATAGCAACAATAGCATCAGATTTTGCCCATCAGAAAATTTTGAAATTGAACTTTTTATTGCAAAATCAAACTTCCATAGTCAGGAAAGTATGCACATATACTATAATTTGATTTCATTTGATTTATTTAGTTTTTTTCTTTGTTTAAGTTAAGTTATGGCAATGCAACACTTGGGCAATTTGCCTAGGGGGATGCTTTCTGGGAGGTCTTTTTAAGGGTAACTGGCCCCTATTCAGGCGTTACAGATATGGAGAAAACCTGGAAAATTCCACATGGCCAGTCCACCCTGGCGAGGTGCAAACCCATGACCAAACTCCCAGTGTTCAGGGAACGGAACCGTTTGGCCAATGGTGGGCCTTTAGTTCTTTCTACACAGAGATAAAAACACCTGTTTAATTATAACTACCCTGCATTATGCAATTATATAAATAATTTTTTATCATCATTAAAATGAAATTAAAATGTAAAAATAATTCTTGAAAGCAATTAAAACTTTTTGAAATAATATTGACAATTATGCAGCTTAGAACAAAACAGCTGTATACCAACTAACATTTCATTAACATTTTTTTGCATTTTTGTGCTCACTCACATACTATTATCATATAAGAAAAAGGCAGCAGTTGAATTAGGCCACTATTGTCAGATACAGTAATCATATACTTGAGGAATAAAAGCATGTTTTCAAGTGAGGTGTATCCTACAGAGCTAATAGCCAACCTTTTACCTCATATAGGCTGGAGAATATTTGCTGATAGGTACTGTGTTTCCCTGAAAATAAGACCTAGCATAGGTTTTGCTGAATTGCTAAATATAAGGCCTCCCCCGAAAGTAAGACCTAGCAAAGTTTTTTTTTTACTCATAACGGTCATCGACAGATGGTTGAAAGTGGCCGTTGGCTTTTTGAAAGTACAGCCACTGATTGGTCAGCAGACAATCATGCCACACGGCATAATTTGCATAAAACTATGGCTTGGGAATCACAGATTTGCATAACGTTACGGCTGGTGATGGCTAATCGGTCAGCCAGGAATCATGCCACATCATTTGCATAGTGCTACGGTTCAGTAAGCACTAACTAATCATCGAGCCTGATGTCGACACTATAAAAATATTAAGTCCACTCCAGCACGAGAACTTTGTAAGTTCACTTTGGTTTTATTTAAGTTCAGTTCAACACGACCGGATATACGTCACTCTCGTCTAAGTTCGACCTGGGAATTTTTTTTGTTCAATAATAAATGTGAATTCTTCTTTGTGGAAAAAATAAGACATCCCTTGAAAATAAGACCTAGCGCATCTTTCAGAGCAAAAATTAATATAAGACACTGTCTTATTTTCGGGGAAACACAGTAGGTCATTATGTTCAGTAACATATGTAACAGGTAAGTGTATTTGACTTATTATTGCAGTACATGATACAAAGTAATTTGTCTTATTACCCAAAACAAATGTTGGTTGGGATATGCCTTATTGTTCCAAGTTGCACAATTAAAACTAAGCATTTTCTTATACAGTTTAACTCGATTATAACGTTATCCACGGAACAAGCAATTTTTTGACATTATAATCGAGTGTCGTTATCTATGGGATCATAATTTCAGTCTCAGATCCTTAAACACACTTGGTACATTTTATTATAAAATCCATTATAATTTAACATTGTATGTATTACCATAAAATTACTGCATTTTTTAATGGTAATACAGTATACTGTATCTATTACGATAATAAATTATTACCATATGTAAAAAAGTGCAAACTAAATGTTTAAATCTACTTTATTTACATTATTATGTCTAAGTTTACAACAATGTAATTAAAAATTTCAAAAATTACTTTTTATGAGATTTTTATTTGTCTCAAGTTTCAACAATGGCAGCACTTCTAGTTTTGAGAATAATATCGAATCAAAAGGCAACAAAAGGTTAAATTAATGTATGTCAATTAAAAAGACAACAATATTCACTTTAAAAAAGTCAGTTACTTTAGATTGTAGGTGTTTTTCACCTGAAAATTGTTTATCAATATCATTTTCTAAATAATACTTTGTTCATTATTTCCGATGAAGGTTTCCGAGACCTGTAAAACAAGCATTTTCAATAATCTTATTGTATTACATGCTTCCCTGGTTGATGGCACTGCATTTTCTGTCCGATATTTCATCATCATCCATATTTTTTTCATCTGAAAATTTAATTTGCTCAACAATATCTGCATCTGTATAAAATCCATATGTTAATAAATCTTCATCTACACTCTCATATTCAGTAGCAGCAGATGACAAAAATTCGCTGTTTTTTGAACTTTGAAGTATTTTAATTAATTCTGATAGAGGAATGATGTTGTCCTCATTATTGTCATCACTCATAAATGTAATAGCTGTTTGACTATTACACAATTTTGCATGGCGAAAACAGTTTGCTATTATTAGCGAACTAACGTTATACCAAGATTTTTCCAAAAAATCAACTGCATCTAATAAAGAAATTGCCATTTTATTGTTATCTTCCATATTTGTAATAATTTTTTGTAAAAAAATTTTTCTGAAATGAGAGTTAAAGCTTATAATTCCTTGATCTATTGGCTGCAGTATGCTAGTACAATTCAGAGGAAGGAATATAATTTAATGCTCTTTAATTTTCTAAAATTAGATGTGCTGGCCAATTATCAACAAGGAGTAAAACTTTTTTTGTTTACCAATAAGTTATCTATCCCATTTTTGAATTTCTTCTTAAAAAATCTCAGACATCATCCATGACTTTTTGTTGGCTTTGTAATTTACTGGTAGTGTTTTTTTATGTTTTTAAAACATCTTAGATTCTTTGATTTTCCTATTACAAGAAGTTTTCTTTTGTCTGTACCAGTCATATTAGCACAAAAAAAAAGCTGTTATCCTATCTTTCACAAGTTTTCCACCAACACATTTTTCATTTTTAAATTTAAAATGTTTTATCTGGTAAAATTTTGTAAAATATCTCGGTTTCATCTGCATTATAAATGTGTTCATCTTCATATTCCCCCCTTAATTTAGGCCATACATCTCAACCAGTTTTCAACATCCAGTAAATTTACACTTTTTGCTTTCCACAAACTTTCCCGAAACTTTGAATGCCATGTCTTTGTTAAAACGATATAGCCATCCATTAGAACATTTAAAGTTAGTATTGCCTAGTAGTCATCTAAATTCTTCTGCTTTTTCCATTAGTACTGGTAAGTTGAAACTTCTACATTGGTTAAACCACTTAATTAGAGTGGCATCAATATTAGCTTTTTCACAACTTAATTTTTTCTCTTGTTCCTTGCCATCTTGAACACTCTTCAAATTTGCTCTCTGGTTTAGCAAATTCTACAGTGTGCACAATAATAAAAAACAAAGTCTCTGCATACATCTGCCTTTTTTTTCTTCCGCTTTAATTATTTATTTATACTTTGCAGTCTAACGTTAACACTTTCCTTTTTAAGCTAGCCATTTCACCTGATTTGTTGCAAAACTACTGTACAACATGAGAGTCAAGTTAAAATTTATAACAGTTTCACAATTGATGACTGTATTTGGTATGCCAATAACAAATTAGAACTCAGTCAGCAAGATGGATCCAACTTGAATTTTCTGCTTCCATGTTGACTACACAGTCATCTACAGCAGTCGGCCGACCAATCAGCAGCTATGCTAGTCATAGCTCTATTCCAGGTCCGCCACATGGCGTGATGTTTTGCCAACCGTCTCTTCCTTGAGACACATGCACCACCAATTCAAATTTAGCCAATCGTGGTCTTCTACGATCTTTCCTCGGCAGCATTTGTTACCAGTTCAAATTGGCCAATCACATCATTACACAATGTCACAATGACAACGAGCAACTATGCGAACTAACCCAATTGTCACATCATTTAACATGTTAACTGCCACCTGTAATATGATATTTTGCATAATGACATGCCAAAATGAGAAAATTTGATATTTAATATTTTATTATAATGTAAATAAAAGGGTCATTATATAACAGTCAGCAGAGCGAAGATAAGAAAGATATATGAACTGCGGACGGGTGGTTGTACAGCCTTGAACAGGAGACTACTTCCCCCCAGCTGTAATTAGACGTGCTCCCTACTTAAAAGTTTTCATGTCTGTGTTAAAGTTTTTACATCTTTGTCTTGTAATCTAAGAGACCTAAGACACATGCAGAAGAAAGTACATGTGTGACGTAGGGTACTAAACAATCTGTGATGGTCAAATTTTACAGTTGACAGTTATTTACAGTTAAGATGGCGAGCGCAAAGAAAGAAGCGAATCCGATCAGAATACTCTATCTTATTCTGAAGATATGAGCAACTATGATTCAATATATTTATCGAGTGAAGATGAAGAAGTGTGCAAGGTGAGTGATGTTTGGAAAATTATTTCACATAACAGATGCATCAAGCATCAAGTCTTTCCACACACATTCAGTCCAGGACTGAGAAATGTAAATTTGTCCTTTAGTGATGAACCGATTAAGTTTTACAAACTTTTTATGAATGAAAAAGTAATTGAACATATAACACAGCAAATGAACATTTATGCAGTGCAATTGTTGGCAAGTAAAACTCTAAGTGCAAGTAGCAGGCTAAAATTATGGGGAAATCAAGAAATTTCTTAGACTTTTACTATGGATGGGGTTAGTGAGATACCCGAAATTATCAGATTATTGGAGTAAACAACACATTTATAAAAATGATGTTGCACCACAAACCATGTCACGTAACAGATTGGAATTATTACTATCGATGTGGTATTTCTCAAACAATGAAGGTAATGGAGACCGACTACATAAAATAAATCCTCTGAAAGACATACTTGAAGAGCTTTATCAATACTATAATATACCTGGTGAATATTTATGTGTAGATCAGTGTTTCTCAATGGGGGCGATATCGCCCCCATGTGGGCGTTTTTCCATGTTGAGGGGGCGGTTAGTAACAATTTATATTTTGGGGGGCGAAAAACAATTTTCTGGGCAATATAGTAAAACATTATATTAAGAATAATTAGATATTTTATTCGTTATATCGTACAATAATTAAACAAATAACATTATACTAGTCACTAGTCTATTCAATGCAGTACGNTTTTGTCAATATAATAAAACTTATAATAATTCACAATAAATATATGTGGTTGTGAAAATTATTTTTTTTTATTTGGAAAGTCCAGGCCTTGTACTTGAACCCTAATATTGTGTAACCCCTTTGTTTTCATAAATGGTGTGTTACAAGTTAACAATTAGTTTTAAAATTTCTCAAGATCAGAAAATAACTTGGTTTTTGTATTATTGTATTGCAATTACAATTTCCAACAGCAAAGCACAGCACTAGTTCTTGGTATGCATATTGACTTGTTCACTGTTGTGCGAGCTCATAAGGATTATATCCAAGAAGTATTTTAAATACATAGCACAAGTTCTCATGAACAAGAACTTTCTAAAAGCTAACAATTCTAAAATCAAATAGTTTTCAATTTTTCGTTCATATACTTTCATCTTTAGTTGAAATTGCTTTGGATTAATTTAGATTAAACTACTAATAAAATGTTTTTTACATACAAGGTGTGGCTATTAAATATTGAGATGGCATGAGTTACACAATGAATGACCTTGAAAGTACTAGAAGCAATTGAGGTAGGAATTGTTCATTTTCAATTGTAGTTAGTCTATAAAAAGTTATAAAAGAAGCACATGTGCAGTCACTTTGCTTAAACTAGAACAGCATATTAATTTCAAATTTCTTGTGAAATTGAAGAAATCACTGATCAAGTGTTTGAGACTATTGCAAGCAAGTGTATAGTGATAACAAGATGTCACATTAATGAGTGTTTGTATGGTACAAATGATTTGTTGAGGGTTGAGAAAATGTTGATGACAAATGACTGGGTTTCCCTGTCATGGCAGAAACCAAACAAAACAATGCAGTTGAATTGGTACCAGAAGGTCAGACAGTTGAACATCAAAGTAATAATGTTTGTTAAGCTAAGAAGATGAGTGAGGAAAAAATCCAATCAGTGGAAGAACAATGCTTGAACCAATCTGTCTGATAAGAAGGTCCCAGTGTTGGACCATTCACATTACTTGCCAAATTTAGCTCCATAGGACTTATTTTTCTCAAAGTAAAAATCCACATTGAAGTGTGCTCATTTTCAAACAGAGGATGAGATAAAGGACAAAACAGCAGTCCTACTAAATCAGATAGTATCTATAACTTTCAGCACTGCTTTCAACAATAGAAAATTCATATACAGCAGAGTATAGATAGAGGAGGGGAAAACATTGAAGGGGATAATAACTGTAATAATAAATCACATTTTTTCAACCAGTATTGTTATTTAATAGCCACACTTTATATGTAATAAAAGCAAATAATTAAACTAGTTTTTGTTTTTTATCCTTTTTTCACCTATTCACTATTTTAAAAACACTATCAGATATAAAATAGTTTTTTATTAAAAAAACACTGCGACCTGCCAGTCGTTGGACAGCTGGAGGTCAAAACCAACTTCATAGCTATCCATGAGAGGCCACCACTAGCATGTAAAACATCTTACAAAGCCAGGAAAATTTAACCTTGAGTGAAACTGCATTGTTTAGGTGACGACAGGCAGTCAGATGGCTCTGTACAGCCGTAACTAGTATGACTGCCGGTGCGGCGGATGGCAGTTAACATGTTAAAGATGTGACAAACCTCACCCCACTGAAGTCAGGTGGTACCACCCACAGCCGTTTTCTAGGAAGTGGACTCTGATCCTAGAAACTGAACATAAAATTCATAATCTAATTTTGTAAATCAGGGAGTGCTTTAAATATGATGTTAAAACGGGGTTTTATGTCATTACAAGTGGGTTTTTTTTAACATTATCTAGTATAGTAAAATCATGGGACCAATAAAAATTTGACATTACACTAGGGTTGTTGTTACATCCGATGAAGTTATAATCAGGCTAAATTGTATTTTAGAAACTATCATTTTATTATTAGCAAGAAAAAAAAAGAGATAAAAGCATTAGAAATTACAAACTATTATAATAATTTAAAGACAAGGCAATTATGGTAATGAATAAATACTTACTCCAACCTTCCATTAACCTTGTTGGAGATAGTGGAATTGAGCTCTTTAAGTCCAAACAATCCAATTGTTTACAAAGTTTTAAATTACATTGCAATTTCTGTAAATTTTCTAATGGAGTACTCATACGGCGTTCCGTTTTTGTATGATGAGAACTACTCAAAATATCAGGTAAGTTGAAAACTACAGTTTTTTCCTTTGGTTCTTGTATGTTTGATTTAGTATCTACTGCTATAATAGATAAATTATTTTCAATATTTTCCTCTGGATACTTTGAATTGTCAATAAATATTTCATCATCCATTTCAGATTCAATCTGAATTTCTTGAAGTGTTTCTTTTTCTTCTGGAATCTTACAATTGACAGTTTTGTCAATAATTTGACATGGACTCTTATTTGTATGTTTCCAAATAGTATTATTGTTATCCTCAGCAATAGTCACTGAAGATTTTAATTTATCTGATAAATTTTGTATAGTATCCAATTCTGAAATTGGCTGATTTTTTTTAACTTGTAGTTCCTTGTTACCTAAATTAATATCAGAATCCTTAGCAACAAGAACATCTGTTTTGTCAGAAATTATTATTTTTGATTTCAGTTCATCTGGTTTTTCCGTTTCTCTTTCCAAGAAAACCCTACTAACTTGGAAACGATTTGGAACTGGATTAGGAATCTTAATGGATGGAGGCGTAGGAGTTAACTTAAAAATCTTATTATTTGGTGATATACATATTTTCTCTTCCACAGTCTCTTTCCTTCCTTTGTTTCTTTCACAATATTCTGACATTTCCTTTAAAATCCAACAGTGATCATCAAATCCATCCTATAATAAAAATGATTATTTAGAACAAAATTGATTAAATTAATATATAGGATAACATCATTTAAGTAAAAATTTCTTACTGTTCCCTTTGTAATTACAGCATCTAGTTCTAAACTTTCAATACTGTTATTATGTTTCATAGATAATGCTAAAGCCATCAGTCCTGCAGCTTTGATATCATTTTCTTTCAAATCTAATTTTTTAATATGTTTGTTATCAGCAATACATTCTGCTAATGCTACAGCACCTAAAAAAATTAAATAAAAATTCAATTTAAATAAATTTATTATTTTAGAAGAATATTTCAAGGATCAATAACCAGAGGAATATAGCTACCAAATTATTGTTTCAGCTATTTTGATCTTTTAATATTAAAGGTTTTATAACAAAATTTGTTCCTGAAAATTCTTGTTTAAAAAATTATTTCATATAGAAGTTTGACTTTATTTTTAGGATTTGTTTTTCATTTTAACTTTTCCAATAACAAGATAACTTTTCACTTTTCTATACAATTTCTTTTTGATTGATGCATTTCTCTCATTTTTGATCCAGAATTTATTTTAGAGATGCCACGAATATTCGGCTACTATTCGGTATTCGGCCTATTCGGCTACTTTTTTTAATATTCGGTATTCGGCCGAATACCGAATACCAAATCATGAAAAAAAACCGC
Organism: Centruroides sculpturatus; assembly: GCF_000671375.1. Taxonomy (NCBI): domain Eukaryota; kingdom Metazoa; phylum Arthropoda; class Arachnida; order Scorpiones; family Buthidae; genus Centruroides; species Centruroides sculpturatus. The sequence goes on along the minus strand of NW_019384415.1, from coordinate 1,066,210 downwards.
ACATATTACTCAAAAACGTATTTATTTTAATCATAAATTATTACATTTAATACTTAAAATCTATCAGTGGTAAGTTGTAATGAATGAAAACAATTTTTTCAGCATTTGTTGATAGCAAACGATTGCGCTTTTCCTCATAAACTATACCTGCTTCTGAAAATAGCCTCTCACTATATACACTNTTGATTAACTCATGATGATGGCATTTGTTCAGTTCATTGCATAATTTGTGAAACCTCATTTAGTGTTAAATATGATGGAATGATGTGTTTATGAAGCATACTGATTATGCACTTCTTTTTTAATATTTCTCACATTCTAATTTATCTTCCCCCCAGTCATCGCATCAGCCAACAAGAAGAGCTTCCAAAGATGGCGACCCTAGATGACAAGAAATAATTCTTTGGGTAAAAGGGAATTAACTGTAATTTCTTTGAGAGTAGTGTTGCAATATTAACTTTATCTAAAATAAGATTACAAAGTTATTTTGTAGTACACAATAAAAGGAAAATTTTCGGGTTTCTTTCAAAACATGACACTGAATTTCACTTTCCATTCTTAAGCTTGATGTTTATTAATTAATGAATGGAGTATGCTTGTAATGTATATTTAATTTTTCTAAACTAAAATAAAAACTTTATAAAATATTTTTAAAAAATCGAAATTGAGAGTTTTTGGCAGAATTTGAATTGAAATTGGAATCAGGAGAAATTTTGTTATCGTCCCATCACTATTTCCTAGATTGTTCTATGGTTCTGTGAAACTACTAAGCTTTCTTATCATAACAAAATGGTGACTAGTAAAAAAGATGTTGTTGTTGTTATTATTATTATTATTAAATTCTTCAACTGAAAATTTATTGTTAAATACATTACAAACTAAATCTATAATTTAAAACTATTCATCAAATAAGAGTATGTAATGCTATTCTCTTCCTAATTTCAATAAAATTATATTAGTATATTAGTATAAAATAAAAACCAATATGAAATACAGTAGAGCATTATCTGAATACCGATCAACTTAAACATCGGTTAACCAAAAGCTTTCCAGTTGGCAAATTCAAATTTCCACTAGTGCTGTGGCATTGCAGCACTCTCTCCCTCCCTGCCTACTTTATGTAAGGTATATATTTGTAAGATGTGTGACACAAAATATATACAGTACAGTTTTGTGTTTAATATATTTTTTCATAAATGATCAGTTATCTGAACAACCCGTCCTGAATTGTTTTGGATAATCAATGCTCTACTGTATGTGTAAAACTAAATCTATGACTTCAAATAATTTATAACTGATTCATTTAAAATGGCAAAATAAAAAATTTACTTGATTAAAACTACTATAGATTATATTTGACAATATTTCAAAACCTACATACTATGGTTATACTTTTTTTTTATTAAAAAATAAAGTTATATAGATTTCAAAATCCTTGTTCTTGAATTCAAGAACAAATATTACATAATGCAAAGAAAAAATGCCTTCATAAAGGAATGGCTTCTGTAAATAATACTATTTGTTACAGTTTGAAATTATTTAAGAACTTTATAAAGTCAAAGTTTTCTTAAAGTACAAATTTTCTTAAATATCAATTATTTATCATTTTAACATTAATAATGTTACAATAATATAGATAGTCAAGATTATGCTTAAATTGTATACTTAAGTTTTATTTAAAAATAAAAAAAAACACACCTTCACAAGAAATTTCACATTTCCTTAATCCCAAAGTCAATAATGTAAAATTAGACAGAAGCCCAGGTTTCATATTATGAATTCCATCATTAGTAATACCATTATGACCAATATTCAAATTTTCTAAACATTTTGAAGAACTCTGGAATGCATATTAATAAAAATAAAATATTAAAATCAAATGTGATGATCTTAAATCTAACAATCCTCAAATAATGAAAATAGATGATCTATATAATTATAGATAATACGATAATGATATGAAATTACAGTACTTCCTCTTAACACAAAACAAAACAACCCCAATGGTTCTTTGGTGGTTTGACTCCAATGTTTCATGTCTCTTCACAATGTTTTTTTTTCATTTGTATTGCAATTTATAATAAATTTTTTAAAATAATATATTTATTTAATAAATGTGTAATCAATAAGTAATACTTTAAAAATCTAATATAGAATAATCAATTGTAAGACAAAATGAAAATGCTGTTATTTAAAATAATGTGAGGCATATTAATTAAAAAAATACAATGGTTCTTTGTACTTTGAATGCTTCAGGGTTTAAATGCTAAATTTTACAAAAATTTGCTTCAGAGTTCAAATGAATCAGTCTAGGCATTCGTTTGATTCTTCTTTTCCTTGAAAAAAGTTCATGCAATTGTACATTTAAGAAAACCTGGCCCGAGTGAATGAATTTGAAACTTGATTAACTCATGATGATGGCATTTGTTCAGTTCATTGCATAATTTGTGAAACCTCATTTAGTGTTAAATATGATGGAATGATGTGTTTATGAAGCATACTGATTATGCACTTCTTTTTTAATATTTCTCACATTCTAATTTATCTTCCCCCCAGTCATCGCATCAGCCAACAAGAAGAGCTTCCAAAGATGGCGACCCTAGATGACAAGAAATAATTCTTTGGGTAAAAGGGAATTAACTGTAATTTCTTTGAGAGTAGTGTTGCAATATTAACTTTATCTAAAATAAGATTACAAAGTTATTTTGTAGTACACAATAAAAGGAAAATTTTCGGGTTTCTTTCAAAACATGACACTGAATTTCACTTTCCATTCTTAAGCTTGATGTTTATTAATTAATGAATGGAGTATGCTTGTAATGTATATTTAATTTTTCTAAACTAAAATAAAAACTTTATAAAATATTTTTAAAAAATCGAAATTGAGAGTTTTTGGCAGAATTTGAATTGAAATTGGAATCAGGAGAAATTTTGTTATCGTCCCATCACTACTTCCTAGATTGTTCTATGGTTCTGTGAAACTACTAAGCTTTCTTATCATAACAAAATGGTGACTAGTAAAAAAGATGTTGTTGTTGTTGTTGTTGTTATTATTATTATTATTAAATTCTTCAACTGAAAATTTATTGTTAAATACATTACAAACTAAATCTATAATTTAAAACTATTCATCAAATAAGAGTATGTAATGCTATTCTCTTCCTAATTTCAATAAAATTATATTAGTATATTAGTATAAAATAAAAACCAATATGAAATACAGTAGAGCATTATCTGAATACCGATCAACTTAAACATCGGTTAACCAAAAGCTTTCCAGTTGGCAAATTCAAATTTCCACTAGTGCTGTGGCATTGCAGCACTCTCTCCCTCCCTGCCTACTTTATGTAAGGTATATATTTGTAAGATGTGTGACACAAAATATATACAGTACAGTTTTGTGTTTAATATATTTTTTCATAAATGATCAGTTATCTGAACAACCCGTCCTGAATTGTTTTGGATAATCAATGCTCTACTGTATGTGTAAAACTAAATCTATGACTTCAAATAATTTATAACTGATTCATTTAAAATGGCAAAATAAAAAATTTACTTGATTAAAACTACTATAGATTATATTTGACAATATTTCAAAACCTACACATCCATTTGTTAAATACTTTTAGGAGTGAATAAATTATTACTTTTTTTTTCTTAAAAAATAAACACTTTCCATTATTATCTTCATTAATTTTCTCTTTGGATATATTTTTTTTCTTCTTTAATTTCTGATTATGTACAATTAAAACTTGAAAACAACTCAAAGTAATGACTCTTCGTTTCCTGTTTCACAAATATAAGCATCATCTTACAATTTTTATGCTTTTTCCCTTTAATATTTCAAAGATAATTGAGGTTTTGGTATAAGGACTTTCGTGTTTCTTTCCTTTTTTTTTTTCCTTATAGAACTAAACTTTCTTGGTATAAAAATTCAAATAAAAATATATGAAAAATATATATATGTTAATAAGAACTGATAATGAAAATAATATGCACAGGTAATGAATGAGTTGTAATTAATTATAAACATTAAGCTGTAAATAAATAAATTGTTAGTGCTAAGTTTAAATAAGCAATAAAGCAGAAAGTAAATTATAAATAAGTTATTTATAAAGAGTTATTAAGTAATAATTTTAAATAAATTAATTTTATATAATCTAATAATTATATATTGTAAATTATAAATGTTGGTAGAGGATTAAAAATACATAAATGACAGATGTTCAATTGTAACTAAATAAATTTACTTAATAATAAATCGTAAATAAATTGCACATAAATAAATCAGATAGTAAGTTGCCATTAAACCATTAAACAATTATATAAGGCTTGTATTGACGTGAACATAATGAATTATCTTAATTCCTGGGGTTCTTCTAGGTTCGATCTCGGATTCAGGAGAGAAGTAGGATGACGCCTTAATCTCTTCGATAGTTATAAGTCAATTTTATTAATAATAAAGAATTGCTGACAAATTATATTTTTTTACCCTATAAGTAACAAGGAAAGAGCTTAGAATCTTACAGAAANGGAAGTAGTAAAAAAAAAATATTATCTAAAAATGAAATTATTGGTATGCATAATGAAAAGGGAATAGTTGTAACTAAGTGGAAAGATACACGGGATGTGCTTATGTTGTCTACAAAACATACAACAGAAATTACTTCTACAGGTAAAAGAAACCACAAACAAGAAGAAATTTTGAAACCTAAAATAGTTCAATACCCGTTTTCCCAATATTGTAGTCTTGATTTATCTGATCAATATTCTAGTTACTCAACTGCAGTACGAAAGTCAGTACAATGGTATCACAAAGTTGCAAAGGAGCTTATATATGGGACTACTATTGTCAATGCACATATTATTTACAATAAGATATCTAATAAAAAGTATCTATCTATTACCACCTTCAAAGAGTTTTTAGTGAAAAGCTTACTCAATGGCGGTGACAAGTAATCAAGAACCTGCAGCTCAAAACCCAAAACAACATACATTGGTAACAATGTGTGTTGTTTTGGACAAGACAAACAGAAAACTAAGGAAGCATTGTGCATCCTGCTATGCTAAACATACAGAGTGATTTGGAAGTCTTAATGCCACAAGTTGCTACATATTGCACAGTGTCCAGGAAAACTGCAATGTGTTCAAATTGTTTTGTAAAAATTCATAAATGAATATTATATATGTATGTATAATTTTATATTCATTATAAATTTTTCTCTAAATATATATTATTTCCACTTATATACGATTTTTGTTCTGTAATATTATTTACTTTATATGTAATAAAAGCAAATAATTAAACTAGTTTTTGTTTTTTATCCTTTTTTCACCTATTCACTATTTTAAAAACACTATCAGATATAAAATAGTTTTTTATTAAAAAAACACTGCGACCTGCCAGTCGTTGGACAGCTGGAGGTCAAAACCAACTTCATAGCTATCCATGAGAGGCCACCACTAGCATGTAAAACATCTTACAAAGCCAGGAAAATTTAACCTTGAGTGAAACTGCATTGTTTAGGTGACGACAGGCAGTCAGATGGCTCTGTACAGCCGTAACTAGTATGACTGCCGGTGCGGCGGATGGCAGTTAACATGTTAAAGATGTGACAAACCTCACCCCACTGAAGTCAGGTGGTACCACCCACAGCCGTTTTCTAAGAAGTGGACTCTGATCCTAGAAACTGAACATAAAATTCATAATCTAATTTTGTAAATCAGGGAGTGCTTTAAATATGATGTTAAAACGGGGTTTTATGTCATTACAAGTGGGTTTTTTTTAACATTATCTAGTATAGTAAAATCATGGGACCAATAAAAATTTGACATTACACTAGGGTTGTTGTTACATCCGATGAAGTTATAATCAGGCTAAATTGTATTTTAGAAACTATCATTTTATTATTAGCAAGAAAAAAAAAGAGATAAAAGCATTAGAAATTACAAACTATTATAATAATTTAAAGACAAGGCAATTATGGTAATGAATAAATACTTACTCCAACCTTCCATTAACCTTGTTGGAGATAGTGGAATTGAGCTCTTTAAGTCCAAACAATCCAATTGTTTACAAAGTTTTAAATTACATTGCAATTTCTGTAAATTTTCTAATGGAGTACTCATACGGCGTTCCGTTTTTGTATGATGAGAACTACTCAAAATATCAGGTAAGTTGAAAACTACAGTTTTTTCCTTTGGTTCTTGTATGTTTGATTTAGTATCTACTGCTATAATAGATAAATTATTTTCAATATTTTCCTCTGGATACTTTGAATTGTCAATAAATATTTCATCATCCATTTCAGATTCAATCTGAATTTCTTGAAGTGTTTCTTTTTCTTCTGGAATCTTACAATTGACAGTTTTGTCAATAATTTGACATGGACTCTTATTTGTATGTTTCCAAATAGTATTATTGTTATCCTCAGCAATAGTCACTGAAGATTTTAATTTATCTGATAAATTTTGTATAGTATCCAATTCTGAAATTGGCTGATTTTTTTTAACTTGTAGTTCCTTGTTACCTAAATTAATATCAGAATCCTTAGCAACAAGAACATCTGTTTTGTCAGAAATTATTATTTTTGATTTCAGTTCATCTGGTTTTTCCGTTTCTCTTTCCAAGAAAACCCTACTAACTTGGAAACGATTTGGAACTGGATTAGGAATCTTAATGGATGGAGGCGTAGGAGTTAACTTAAAAATCTTATTATTTGGTGATATACATATTTTCTCTTCCACAGTCTCTTTCCTTCCTTTGTTTCTTTCACAATATTCTGACATTTCCTTTAAAATCCAACAGTGATCATCAAATCCATCCTATAATAAAAATGATTATTTAGAACAAAATTGATTAAATTAATATATAGGATAACATCATTTAAGTAAAAATTTCTTACTGTTCCCTTTGTAATTACAGCATCTAGTTCTAAACTTTCAATACTGTTATTATGTTTCATAGATAATGCTAAAGCCATCAGTCCTGCAGCTTTGATATCATTTTCTTTCAAATCTAATTTTTTAATATGTTTGTTATCAGCAATACATTCTGCTAATGCTACAGCACCTAAAAAAATTAAATAAAAATTCAATTTAAATAAATTTATTATTTTAGAAGAATATTTCAAGGATCAATAACCAGAGGAATATAGCTACCAAATTATTGTTTCAGCTATTTTGATCTTTTAATATTAAAGGTTTTATAACAAAATTTGTTCCTGAAAATTCTTGTTTAAAAAATTATTTCATATAGAAGTTTGACTTTATTTTTAGGATTTGTTTTTCATTTTAACTTTTCCAATAACAAGATAACTTTTCACTTTTCTATACAATTTCTTTTTGATTGATGCATTTCTCTCATTTTTGATCCAGAATTTATTTTAGAGATGCCACGAATATTCGGCTACTATTCGGTATTCGGCCTATTCGGCTACTTTTTTTAATATTCGGTATTCGGCCGAATACCGAATACCAAATCATGAAAAAAAACCGCACATATTACTCAAAAACGTATTTATTTTAATCATAAATTATTACATTTAATACTTAAAATCTATCAGTGGTAAGTTGTAATGAATGAAAACAATTTTTTCAGCATTTGTTGATAGCAAACGATTGCGCTTTTCCTCATAAACTATACCTGCTTCTGAAAATAGCCTCTCACTATATACACTACTGCCGGGAGACGATAGATAAATCTTAGCGAATTCTGTCAGGCTTGGATACTGTTTTACGTTTGCTGACCACCGCTTGTAAAGGTTTGCCATCCAATCTAAGCGAACAGTTTTCATATAAAGTGATACAGTGATATTTTTTAGTAATAATTAGTAATGCAATTTGATGTAACAATGAACAAATAATGCATGTTGTGACATGATCTACTCGCAAATAAAAGAAATGTGCCCGCAGTGTCACTACCGCACCCACCGCAATGTATCAGGTCGTAACATATCACCCGCGAAATGTACACATATTTTGCCGAACATTCGGCCGCCGAATATTCGGCGCTTCGGCCAAGAGCGTAGCTGAATGTTCGGTATTCGGTATTCGGCAAAATCACTATTGGTGGCATCACTAATTTATTTCACAAGGTATGTTCCAAAAGTAATAATCTACTATAAAAAATAATTTTTATTTCAACAAAAAAATTTAAGCTGTATTGTCACCTTCAAAATAAGTTCTTTGGGAAATGCACACAGTATTCCCAAAGCTTTTGCTATTCCTGATATCAATTTTGAAAGTCAGCTTCCATTAAGCTTTTCATAACCTGTGTTGGGTCTTCTGGATACTCTCTAATGATGACCTTTCAACTTGGTGTTTCTATTTTCAAAATGAAACAAAACACATGTCTAAACTGTAGGGTAGATGTGAGTACTCGGAGTTTTTGGCAGAAAATATATTTAACAGTGAAGTGTGACTGGGACATTGTTGTGGTGGATAGCATTCAGGAGTCAGCATATAATTATGATGTAATATCCATATTTGGGCCAATTCTGTGTTTGCAACTGCTGGTCAAGGAAATCTGGCAATTTTTTGAATGTGGACCCTTTGCCTAATCCATGAATGCAAATCTTGTTTACCTAGGTGACATCTGAGCCAGTATTATTCTGACAATGTCTAAATAATTTTTTTGTTTTTTCCACAGAAATGGATAAATTTATATACTGTGCCTATAATATATTATAGGTCAGATGTTTATAAATCAGCCATTCTTAGCATGGAAAACAAACACTGCTTACAGTTGCTCTTAGTTTCCTTATTCTCCCATATATCTTACTCTTACCCATATAAGACAGGTAGCCTACTGAAAGCTTACACTCCTTCCTAGTAGGGATGGGACGATTAATTGGAATTGGAAAAAATAGGACAATTTCTGGGTAAGAAAATCAGAAATTGAGCAAATCTCATCACAATTTCCAATTCTTAAAACGATTCTTTCACATTTAACGAGAAAATTAATTATTTGTTTCAGTCGAACATTAAAAAATTTTAAAAATTATGATATTAACAATGAAGCATTAGTTTATTGGAAATTTTCACATTACCAAAGTAGAGAGTATGCGACACCCATATGTGAGGTGATATCTGTCATGGCAGACTTTTCTTTTGCATAGTCAGAGTGACGAGAGATTGTACTTGGTTAGTACTGACTGTCCCATTTTATGGGAGGTAGGGTGACATTAGTTTGCCACCCAGCTGGTATTGAGTTGGCTTGACCGGCAATTTCAAATTGAGGCCAGTGGTCGACAAAAGTATTTAAGTGTCCACAAAACAGTTTAAAATATAAACAAAATTACATTTTAATTGAAAAAATATTATATAAAATTGTTTCTAATATTTAGCATGTTTATTTAAAGTGTTGCTCAAGCATTTTATCATTATAATTTACTTAAATGAGCTTTTTTGACCTCTTTTCATAGTTCTGCATCAAGTTTAACAAGAAGATTCAAACTGTTTAAGAAGACAGTTTGAATTTTCTTGTTAAACCTGACAAACCTTGAAAAGAGGACGAAAATGCTCATTTAAAGTGTTAGTTTCAACAACAACTTAATACTTTTTACTAAATTAGTTTCAGCCTATATAGAAGTATTTTTTAAATGATAAAACAACTTTTCCATTATAACTATGGATGTTTTTGTTATGATTCAAACATGATGCTGTAATACATTAAATTTTCAATTGCGATTTGCACAATACTAAGTTTACTGCCACTTGAGTTTTTAAAAATTGATTTTACTTTCCCAGTTCTGGCTATATACCAGAGGAAAAGTATGGTGATCGGTCAAAAAATTTGATCCTTCAAAGATTTTTACATTTTTGAACTAGAGACCTCAAAACTTTGAAGAAATGCAAAAAAATTTGGAGGTTTTTCTGTATGTATGGATGTGTGTGTGGAGGGGCATGATTTTGTTCACCCTCTATGAAGCTTAACTCCTGTGCTTTTTGTCAAAAATTTCTGAAATTTTGCAGAAAGGTTTGTTTATGGAGCAGTGATGTTATTAAATTTTGGTAATTAAAAGTGCAGGGGGCGGGGAGATAAAGGGGGGTCATATCTCCAGTAGGGTTGAACTTAATGACAATTTTACTTGTTAGTAGCACTTACAATTCTTTTTATAAATATCATCCCTACCCTCAAAATTAAGGTTTTTGCCATTTGATAAGAGATCATATTTTTAATTATTATTAAAAAAAACTTTATAACAGATAGCACCACCAAATGTTGCTGGAAAAGTTAAGCAACTTGTTGCTGGATTTTTTCAAGATGAATCAGTCTAGGCATTCGTTTGATTCTTCTTTTCCTTGAAAAAAGTTCATGCAATTGTACATTTAAGAAAACCTGGCCCGAGTGAATGAATTTGAAACTTGATTAACTCATGATGATGGCATTTGTTCAGTTCATTGCATAATTTGTGAAACCTCATTTAGTGTTAAATATGATGGAATGATGTGTTTATGAAGCATACTGATTATGCACTTCTTTTTTAATATTTCTCACATTCTAATTTATCTTCCCCCCAGTCATCGCATCAGCCAACAAGAAGAGCTTCCAAAGATGGCGACCCTAGATGACAAGAAATAATTCTTTGGGTAAAAGGGAATTAACTGTAATTTCTTTGAGAGTAGTGTTGCAATATTAACTTTATCTAAAATAAGATTACAAAGTTATTTTGTAGTACACAATAAAAGGAAAATTTTCGGGTTTCTTTCAAAACATGACACTGAATTTCACTTTCCATTCTTAAGCTTGATGTTTATTAATTAATGAATGGAGTATGCTTGTAATGTATATTTAATTTTTCTAAACTAAAATAAAAACTTTATAAAATATTTTTAAAAAATCGAAATTGAGAGTTTTTGGCAGAATTTGAATTGAAATTGGAATCAGGAGAAATTTTGTTATCGTCCCATCACTATTTCCTAGATTGTTCTATGGTTCTGTGAAACTACTAAGCTTTCTTATCATAACAAAATGGTGACTAGTAAAAAAGATGTTGTTGTTGTTATTATTATTATTATTAAATTCTTCAACTGAAAATTTATTGTTAAATACATTACAAACTAAATCTATAATTTAAAACTATTCATCAAATAAGAGTATGTAATGCTATTCTCTTCCTAATTTCAATAAAATTATATTAGTATATTAGTATAAAATAAAAACCAATATGAAATACAGTAGAGCATTATCTGAATACCGATCAACTTAAACATCGGTTAACCAAAAGCTTTCCAGTTGGCAAATTCAAATTTCCACTAGTGCTGTGGCATTGCAGCACTCTCTCCCTCCCTGCCTACTTTATGTAAGGTATATATTTGTAAGATGTGTGACACAAAATATATACAGTACAGTTTTGTGTTTAATATATTTTTTCATAAATGATCAGTTATCTGAACAACCCGTCCTGAATTGTTTTGGATAATCAATGCTCTACTGTATGTGTAAAACTAAATCTATGACTTCAAATAATTTATAACTGATTCATTTAAAATGGCAAAATAAAAAATTTACTTGATTAAAACTACTATAGATTATATTTGACAATATTTCAAAACCTACATACTATGGTTATACTTTTTTTTTATTAAAAAATAAAGTTATATAGATTTCAAAATCCTTGTTCTTGAATTCAAGAACAAATATTACATAATGCAAAGAAAAAATGCCTTCATAAAGGAATGGCTTCTGTAAATAATACTATTTGTTACAGTTTGAAATTATTTAAGAACTTTATAAAGTCAAAGTTTTCTTAAAGTACAAATTTTCTTAAATATCAATTATTTATCATTTTAACATTAATAATGTTACAATAATATAGATAGTCAAGATTATGCTTAAATTGTATACTTAAGTTTTATTTAAAAATAAAAAAAAACACACCTTCACAAGAAATTTCACATTTCCTTAATCCCAAAGTCAATAATGTAAAATTAGACAGAAGCCCAGGTTTCATATTATGAATTCCATCATTAGTAATACCATTATGACCAATATTCAAATTTTCTAAACATTTTGAAGAACTCTGGAATGCATATTAATAAAAATAAAATATTAAAATCAAATGTGATGATCTTAAATCTAACAATCCTCAAATAATGAAAATAGATGATCTATATAATTATAGATAATACGATAATGATATGAAATTACAGTACTTCCTCTTAACACAAAACAAAACAACCCCAATGGTTCTTTGGTGGTTTGACTCCAATGTTTCATGTCTCTTCACAATGTTTTTTTTTCATTTGTATTGCAATTTATAATAAATTTTTTAAAATAATATATTTATTTAATAAATGTGTAATCAATAAGTAATACTTTAAAAATCTAATATAGAATAATCAATTGTAAGACAAAATGAAAATGCTGTTATTTAAAATAATGTGAGGCATATTAATTAAAAAAATACAATGGTTCTTTGTACTTTGAATGCTTCAGGGTTTAAATGCTAAATTTTACAAAAATTTGCTTCAGAGTTCAAACAATGCTTCAAAGTTTGAACTGTGTGCACAGTGAATAAATACACTCAAAGCATAAATGCAATCTGTTGTGTGTCCAATTGTCTCTCACTCTTGTATAATGCACACTAAGAAGGGATTTTTTGAAATTCCCCTGCAGGGGGGAAAGGGAGAGGATTAAGGCTTAAAAAGTCTTAGCCCTAAAAGGCAGTACCACAAACGTGGTTTACAAAGAGATACTGGGGTAACTGAAACTCTATTTTTCAGTAAATATTTATACTTTAGGAATTTTCAGATAATGTAATTTATGTTTCAAAGAAAAATTGAACTCAGATTTATTGTATCTCAGAATCCCATAATATTTGAAACTTGAATTTAGGTGCATTAGCAGTCCATAGTTTGAAACAAACAAATCAGTAATTTTACCAAATTAGTAACAACTAATGATTGAGAATCTTAGTGAAGTACCGAAGGAGGGTTATTTCCATCAAATTGCAAAATCCTTGTGGGCAAAGCTGCAGGTAACAGCTAGTGCTTGTATATTTTCAGTGCATTTTTGTTTTATTTTTGGCGTGTTTGGTTATATATGTTGTGTATTATTCATCAATTTTTATTCATTAACAGCTTTTTGGCATCTTGTATGTATTTTATCCTTTCTTTCAAAATTTCTTGAACAGTAGTTTTTAACATTTAACAAGTTCAAAGTTCCTCATACACATTATGAATTTCTTTTACTGTTTGTATGGTATTTAATCCTTTCCAAACTCAAAGCATAAATGTCTGATATGCTTTTATATCTGAAAGCATTTTCAACTTGATTTTATTCAAATATAATGTGAAATAAAAAGTTTAAAATAAGTTCTATGGACAGAGAATACATTCTCATATTAGCTATAATGTGTTAAATTTCACAACTGTCACAACAAAATCATGCATCTATATTAAGTAACAGCAGCTGTTAAAAAATACTCAAACTTTCTGTTCAACCCAATATAACCTTTACTTATTAACCATGGTATCCAAGAAGTGTATGGAAGCAACAAAGTCTAAGAGGAAGGTTGTAATATTGATGATTGAGATGGAAAAGGAACTTATTACAAGTATGAAAACAATACACTCATGTCAGATCTGTCAGCTATGTTTAAGATGCCAAAGTCAACAGTGTGCAACCAGTAAATGCAATTTCATTTTATTTTATAACATTTATGTTTTAATTTATTATTAGAGCACTTAATTGTTATTTTTACCTTAAATTTTTTCATTTGCTGTTTTAAGTTTATGAAAATGGGTATTGTTTAGGGCCTGGAAATAGATTAATTCGCTTTCATTATTTCTAATGGAAAAAATTGATCCAGACATCAAATGATTAGAGTTCAAACAGCCTCCTGGAATGAATTAAATTCAAAGTACAAGTAACCACTGTAATTAAAAACAGGTAGGTGACATTTTCCAACAGATGAGATAAAATTAATTAGTAAAAGCAAACTTTGATGTCTCATAGGGCCCAAAATATTTGATTACAGAAAAATCAAATATAAATAATAATAAAAAAAATAGAACAAATGATGTAAGAGAACTTTTGCAATTATATTTTACTTTTATTTTCAAAACTAAATTTATATAATAAGATATAAAATGTTCAATAAAAAAAATGCCAAAATGTTTACTTGTAGATATAAAAAAACTAGCTTTAACCTTATTATTATAATAGGAATAGTTATAAGACACAAATATATGTATATATATAGAACATCATCAATCAATTATATTATTTTTGTATTCTTAATTTTTACTATTTGTTTGGCACCATAACAGCAAAATCATGTCTAACATTTGCTTATTACAAATTTAAATCTGAAGTAAAAATTTTTATATTACAAATATGCCATTTTTTAATTAATGTAGAATTCAAATGTATTATCATCAGAATATCTTATATAAGCAAATTGGAAATTATTCAGAACAACAAAACATTTATTTTAAAACTACACAGTAAATACTTTATATAATTTACTGAATGAGCTATGTTTAGATGAGCTAGTTTGAATTAGATTATGAATAAACTATATAATAAAGATTAAAAAATTCTGGAACAATTTAGTACTCTATTTTTTAGTTTTCCAGCTGAACTTGTTTGAGTAACAAATTATTATTATTATTATTATTATTTTATTGTGTATCATTCTCAGATTGTGGCAATCTCATAGGCAGGCCCAAGAGCCAAGCCTGTGAGACTAGTACGAAACCTTAAGTAGTTTGGAGAAATTTTCTGACATGACCAGTTGCCAGAATGGTAACCTTTTATAAGAATCTATATAAATTTAAGTGAATGTCTATTGTCTCCAGGCTTTTATATAATGAATGTGGGATAATTTCTGTGGCAGAGAACATTAATACAGTATGATCTTATTCCCTTTCCACATGCATTTTACTTCTTGAGAGAGTTCAATATTTTTCCTTATATTTTTATAAAAATTTCTTAAAATTGAAATTTTTCAGCCCCATTGAATATTTTAAAATGTTATTAATTTCATTAAAGTTCAGTACTGTCCTACTATAGATAGCAAAGCAACATTTGGCAAGTTTCCAGGAACTGTCTACTCTCATGCTGGGGAAGGAAAGTGGAAGGAGTGCACACCACTGAGAAACTATGAACACAATTTCTCCAAATTAATTAATAGATTCTAAAAAGTAAGTTGTCAATATGGTAACTTATTAATTAAATTCCGATTTTATTTGCAAATTTTTTTACTGATGTAAACAAACTCATTCTTTAAACGAATTACCCTATTTTCCTAATGGATTTGGTTTTTTCCACCCATGCACAGTAAAGTTTGTTGCTTTTCTTTATGTAGTCAGAGTATGTATACATATTTTTTCCATATAGTTATTTTGTAGATTATGTGTATTTGGTATAGCAATGTCAATGATATAAGTAGTTTTGTGCACTTTGTCATTGAGGATAAAACAAATATCACAATAGACAGCAATTATAACAGATAATATCCAATGTCAAAATATAGTGTGTGTTGTGTTCTCAAGGATAGTTTGTGGAATATACTTATAATATGGTATTTTTATGGTGACTAGTAAATATTTTTTGCTACATACTGGCAAATTATTTTAACGACCTAGTTATGGTCTGGCATAAACAAACTATTTATACAGACTTTTTCAGCTGCCTATGATATGCTTGTGTAGCATGACACTTCCTTTATGATATCTTTGATTAGTACAAGGGTCTACAGGAAACACAATGTATTGCAATCATAAAGCCTTCTGTTTCTCTAAAAAGACTCCCATCTCTCAGCCAGTGGTTTGATGCTGCCTTATCAACATGCAACTGTGCAAGATGAGCAGGGTGTCTAGTCTAGTGTGAGTGTTTTTCCTATCCATGCTTGTTGTTTTGTGTTCATAGGATCATTTGTGTTCTTTGTACTTTGTGTGTTCCTTAGGTTTAACGGTGTATAATTATCATCAACATGGACAATTGTATTGTATAGTGTAATGGTGATGATTGTTGTTTGGCATGGAAAAAGCTTTGTAGTACATCTATCTGTTTCTGATGGAGAATAAATCTCTACCACTTTCCAAAAATGGGAGGATAAGCCTTTCCTTATCAGAATCTGAGTGGTGCATTCTATACTTAGTGAATATTGTTTGGGTTTACAATTCAGGTCCTCAAGGTTTGTGCTAATCCAGTGAATGGTGCCAAACCAATAGATAAGTAGTGGAATAGCATATGTGTTGATGGTTTTTATTAGGTTTTTTGGAGTTTAAATGTGTTTTTAGTACTGATTTTAATCTGTTATAATTTAGTAAGTTCTGTTTTTATTTTTTGTGTTTAATTAGTTTGGTCTGATGAAACCCCAGATATCTATAGGTTGTCCCTTCATAGTTGTTATGTAATCTCCACTGTCAAGTTTGAAAGGACCATTCTCAGTAGTTCCTTTTTCAATATGCAATGTTTTACATTTATCTATGCCAAATTCCATCTGGATATCCTGAGAGAAAGTCTGTATAATCTTCAGGAATTGATATTAAAATATATGTTCCTATATGCACAAAAGTAAATCAACTATGTAAAGAAGAAATGAGAGAGTTAACTGTCTGTCTGTGTTGAGTTAAGTTATATCTATTTTGTATGTTATTAAGTGTAGTGAATAGAGGGTTAATGGCCATGCAAAACTAGAGGAAATCACCCTGAAAAATACCTCATCTTATGGTGTTTTGTGTATGTTGTTCTTGTGGATGTGTGGGTTCAGTGGGTAATGTGAAATTATCATTAGATTCTATTTGTGGTTGTAGCATTTGTGTTTCTGAATTATTATTTTTATATGGTTCTTCTGCTACTTACTGTTTGATAACGTCCACCTCGCTTGGAGTGTAAGTTTATTGCAAATTATTGTATGGCATTGCTCTGCTATACATCATTCAGCAGCAACATGTGGGTACATTTCCAGAAATCTTTGATGGATATCTTGTCTGTATAGGGTAAAATCAGTTTCAAGTTTTATGACTGTGTAGTATGTGTGCATTATATATTCATTTACTTCCATTGTCCCTTTCATATGCCAGCATTGTTATTATATTTTTACATTATATAAACATGGGGTAATTACTGTTTTTAAACTTACTAAATTACATCATATCTAATTTAGATACAGCATAGCAATTATAGATTACCATTAAAATAGATGTAATAATTAGTTTTAAACCAATTTAAGTTATTTATTATAATAAGACATTTAAATTTATACAAATATATATAACAACCAGGAAGGTAAAAATATAACAGAGGGGAAGTATGGAGATCAGTCAAAAAATGAACCCCCAAAATGTTTTTGGACTTAGGATCTCAAAACATCAAATGCAAATACATTTGGTTTCTTTTTGTGTGAATGTTAATGTGTGTGAGGAGGGGCATGATTTTGTTCACCCTGTTTGAAGCTTAATAATGCCTATGCCTTTTCACAAAAATTTCTGAAATTTTGCAGGAAGATTTATTAGGGTAATTGATATTAAATTTTAGTAGGTCAAGGTCAAGAGAAAGGGGCAATAGGGTCATGTTTGGTATGCTGTGTGAGGTAGGACTTGAGTAAGATTTTACTCATTATTAGCATTTGCAATTTTTTTTTTTTTATAAAACTTGTCTCTACTCTCAAAATTAAGCTTTTTGCCATTTTATAATTAGTAATTATATAAAAAGTTTTTAAAATAAAATATAACAGATGATGCCCACACAATTTTTTTATGGAAAGGTTATGCAACTTGTTCAATTTTTCTACAAGCTGTGGCCTTAGCTATCTATACAACTTACATGACATTTATTAAAATAATACTACTAAATGTATTGTCAATTACAAAATGATAAACACTGTAATGTACAAATTTATATTCTTAAAAATTTGAAAAAGTTCATATAACAAATTAGATAATAAATGAAATGTACAAAATGATTTTGAAATATGTAGAGTACATAATGTAGCTGATAATGTCTAAATTTCTTAAATAAATGTAAATAAATGTAAATTAATTAGAATGAAATTTTTTGATTTTTGTTTTATTTGTAAAATCATTCTCATTTATTGTAAAAACTGATATATTTCTTTTATTTTATGTGATTTTTGTTTTTTAAATAAATCATATAGTAAAATTACAAATTTTTCTTATTTGTTATCTAAATTATGCATATATTACTGCCAGTGCACAAGTGATATTTTGATGCAAGGCAATATGATGAGATATTCTTGTGTTAAAATATCACTCTTGTGCACCAGCACTTAATGATTAATTAGATAGAATAATATTTTACAGATATCAATAGACTGTCATAATAATAATTTGAATTATTTTCTTGAAAAAGTAAATAAATACAATTTAATTATGCTATTTTTAAATTATGTAATGCAATGCAAAAAATTAACATAACTTAATTCTAGTTTGGTATTTTATAATAAAAATCTGATTTATGAATTCTGTATAATTATATGTATTTATATTAGCTGGGAAAAAATTCTCACCAACAAGACTGAAACACTTTCCATTCCTTTATGAGTTAAATTATTATTCCATAATATTAATGTCTTCAGACCTTTTCCTGCTTGTGGTTTTTGTTCTGATAATCCATAAACAAGATGTTCTAAACCTTCATCCTGAAGAGTGATATATTCAAAAATATTAAATAAAAGTGTAATGGATTATAACTGACTTGAATTAACTAATTTACATTTAATATTTAAAATTCTTTTACCTTTTACATTGAAATTGAAACCAAATTTTTATTCCCAAGTTGGCTTACCTTGAATTAGTTCAATGATGGTACTTTTATGTAAAAAATAAAACACAATACTTGTTTTACAATTAATGAAAAATGTATATTTATATCTGAATATGTTATTTTGAGTATTGTAAAAATAAAGAAATTGCCTGTTAAGGAAACTTGATATTATCTTTAAAAAGATCTATAAAGAATTTTAAAGTTTCCATACTTTCTTGGATATAGTTTGAAGCAAATCACCACATTTTCATTTTTATTATATGCAGTTTATTAAGGTATAAATCCCATCTAATTGGTGAAATATTTAATATGAAATTGGATTGCTTATCTAAATGTTAAATCTAACTGTTTTATGTGATTTTTATTTTTGAAAAATAGCCTGTAAAGAATAAAAATTATTTACAATAATATACATGAATCAAGAATTGATTTCAAAATACTTTGATGGGCATTTGTCTTAGATGTAAGTTTATAAATTATTGACAACAATATTTTGATGCTATTATGGTGAGAAAATGTTGAATTAAACTGAAAAGAAACACAATTCTTCCAAGACAAAATGAAATTTATTCAAAATTTAAACAATTACATTTGATCTACAAAATACTTTTTACATTATTTTAAATGCTAGAAACATACCTGCATTAATACAAACATAATTACTATCAAATTTTTAAGTAATCTAAAATATTAAATAAATCTACACAAATCCTAAATTTATTCTATAATTTTTTAAAAATTACATCTACTTAAAATATATTTTTAAATATGCATTATTTCAAAAAAATAATAATAATAAACTATATAATTAAGTCCCTGAAAATAATTTATTTTAAAAAAATCAATAAATATATTTACATGTTATAATAATTTCAATTAAAAATATATAAAACTATTATGGCATATAAAAATATTTCAAAATTGAAAAATAAGTTTTCAAAATTAAAAATAAATTAAATGTTCATCAAAAATAATATATGAATAATTAAAATATAATTTTTTCTAAATCTATTCTTAGCTGATATTTTTTCAAAAAAAATTCATACATATAATACATCAATTTAATAACTAAATAACTGATATCAAAAAATTTGATTTTAAATATTAAAAGCATTCAGAATCAATTGTGTCAATGATTCAAAAACCCCATACTTACCATTTTTATATTTTAACTGATAAACTTTTGTCGTAAAAATTTCAACTAATGAGAAATTTAATGAATATAACAATATCATCTACAAACTCATCTTGTAATTGATATTCTTATTTATTAAAAAATAAACAGGAGTAAATATTTAATATCAGCTATTTAAAATCAATTAAAAAAATTAAAAACATCATATATAAAGTAACAAAATTATTCATTTTTAAATTTTAATCATTTAAAAAAGAAGTAATAAAAAAGACAAAAATACAATATATAAACAACAAAATAAACAAACAAACAAACATACATTGGGGTATATGTATACTGTATATATAACTAAACTAATTTGATATTTCTTACCTGTAAATTATTATTGCTTAAGTCCAACAATTTTAGATAAACATTTGTCTTCACTAAATTTTGTAACTGAATACCATCTGAGGAGCTCATCTTATTTTCACCAAGATAAAGATCTTGTAAAGCTGTGTTTAATTTAAGTGCTGCAACTAATGTTTTTATCATAAAAAAATTCAGATCAGTTCATTTCATTTTAAATACTTTTCTAATAAACTGAAGATTAAATATTAAAGCAAAATGAAATTCTGTTATAATCCTAAAAAATATATAATTTTATATACAGTAGAATCCTACAAACTAAACTTAATTTGTACTGAGAAGGTGAAGAGTTACCAAAAATGACAGGTTTTGTAGCACAGCTATGATAATATTAGTCTAAATGGTAAAATGGTTTTAAAGGTATAATATGTGCAAATTCATATATGTATTAACTATGTACCAATAGTGACTAGTTCTATTTGTAGTTAATTGTTAATTTAAAAAATATTGTCTATTCTGTGGCTACTTTCAAGTTAGCAACATTAATGTCAAGATGTTTTGGCAGTGACCTTTTTTTCAAGGTGTCACACCTTGAAAAAAAGGGTTGTATTCTTTGTTATCACATGGAATTGATGCTTGTATCAAGCATCATCAGTGAAGAACAAGAACTTATTTGATCCTAGTGTCAAGTTATAGAGGTAAAAATTAGATTACATGAATTTTTTGAATGATATAACAAATTTTACAGAATGTAGTTATTGAGAGTCAAGTTTATGAGACACCACTATATAAGTAAAAGTTAACAAGTAACTGCAATAAAAATCTGATATTTTATATTTGAAAGTTTATTCTTTGAAATTACTTTTCTATTTAAAGTTTTAAATTCTTAAATAATTATAGATGATGATATTACGTCTAAACTAAAATTTTATCTAAAAGTGATCAGTAGACTAACTTTTAGATATAGTATTCCTATAAATGTAATATCATCACTTAATTTTAAATAATTGAAAACTATACAAATTTAAAAAATTATCTTCAAGTTCACACAAATGGTAAATCCTTAACTAATTTTGACCTAAACATGGTAATACAGATCAAACATATGAGTATTTTTAATAAGTACTGCAGAATTCTCTGGAAGACTATAAATTGAATTTGATAAATCTAATAATTAAATGACTTGACATTGCAGATAAGCATGTCATTAATTTTAATGAGCAATTAAAGAATTATAATAAAATTTAAAAGGAGATAAACCTACACTTATATAGTGCACATTATTGCATTATTAACAGTTTAATTTAAAAACTATACTTACAGCTATAATTTATAAAAGTGTATATTGATTATTTTATTTCTTGTTAAATTTTTGAAAATATTATTTAAAATCAATTACTTTATGACACTTATATATTAAAAAACTTATGCTAAATAATAATTTTTTAATGCTTAGTAAATAAATTTATTAATAGAATTTGTTACATTTCTAATTTTTGATTTAAAATGTAAATATGTACTTTTAAAAATGAAAATGTATTCATAATGTATAGTTGCGTTTTATAAGGACTGAAATCAACTACTCTGTTTTTGTATTAATGTATCAAACATTAATTAAATGAAGACAAAGACATTAGAGACAAAATCTTAACATACATACAGTAGAGCGTCGTTTATCCAAAAGCTGGTTATCCGAAAACATTCCAGTCGGCAAATTTAAATTTTCGCTAGTGCTGTGGCACTGCAATCTTTGGTCTTATCTTGGGCTACTCCAATATTTTATTTGTTGGTGTGTGTGTTTTAGCTGGCAGCAGTGGCACTTTTATGTGGTGTTTTTCTGAGGACTGTGTGTCGTGCTGAATCGAACGTTTTTGATACTAGATTAACTTCTAAAGTATAATTTTTTTTTGTTTTTATATTTTTCAATATATTTATTTTGTTTGTAAAAAATAAAGAAATAATTTTTAATGATACAATAGCCACGATTATTATTTTAAATAGTTTATGTTAGGCTTAACATCGATGAAAATTCAATGCGAAGCAACACACAACGGAGAAAAATTTCAACATGGGATAGGTTAATATATTTTTTCGTACATAATCGGTTATCCGAACAACCTCAGTCCCCAATTAATTCAGATAAATGATGCTCTACTGTAATTATTCTTTAGTTTATATTCTTTAACAAAATTATTTCTGAAGTATATAAAATTTTAAAAAATATTGAATTCAGAATAAAAAAATATAAAATATTTAAGGTATATTTTAAAACTAATTTTACATTGCCATTTTAAAATATTAAATTTCATATTTTTTTTTTTAGATAAATCATACCTAATATAATTAGTAATTTTCCTGATAGACCGCAATTTTCCATATGCAGTGTAACTAAATTTGAGCCCAGACGCAAAGCTCGACCAAGAGTCAAAAGACACTGTTCAGTTAAACCCGTATTTTTTGTACTCAAATACTGTAACGATGGAGTCTGAAATAATAAATTAAGAGAGTGAGTTTGCAATTTGAAAAATCAGATTAAAAAAGTTTAAAATATCAAGTATTTCTTTACCTTTTTTAACATTCTTGAACAAGCTTGCCAGCTACGAGAATCTATATTTTTCAGAAGTGACAAAGTTAGTTGGTTTGCAGATTCATAATATTCTATCATATCAAATAATGCTGCAGCACCCTAAAAATTTGAATTAATATATTTTTATTAAGATTAATAATAATTATTATTAAATTATCTTAAAATTTGCAACAATTTTTGAATATTTGAAATAATACAAATTTATTTCTATATTACTATATAATAGTATCATCATCCTCAAATAAAATCAGTTGATTGTTGATTCAAATTTACGATGATAAAATAAATTTCAAACAAATCATTCTACCAAAATGCAATGTTTTGCAATATTTATATATACAATTAAAGTTTTGGATGCAAACAAAAAATATAAAGTATTTAATTTCCATATTTTGATATTAGAGTGCTGTATTTGACAAGCTCTGTCAATTATTTAGTTCTAAATAAATAATTGTTTTGATGCAATATTTAACATATTCTTCAATTTCCATTTATGAACCCAACAAAAAATCACATTTGATAAAATTGAAACGTCCTCTCTCCAGAAGATTATGCCTTAAGGTAAGAACAAACTGTCAGTCTTTTCCCCATTTAAAAAGAAACACATATTGAAATGTGGTCTCCAATTAAGAGAGATCTTTTTAATTGGATAAAAACATAAAAATACATTCACATATAGATTGCACTTTAAATTTTGGGAGACTTAATAAGTTAAATTCACGAATGGGAATTTCACTCCCTCATAATTTTGGACAAAGTAATTTACTCGGTCTTAGGAAACACATTCTGTAAATTATTTGTACCAACGACTGTTTTCTTTTGTAAGTGCCATGCTAATCAGGATTGTGATTCCAAACTCTACCTCCACTTTCAACTTCTTTTTTCCCTCTTCTATTCCACTACCTCTCCTTCCCCACTCTACCCCTCTATACCCTCCCCTTTTCACATGGCTAAGTCCAACTAGGGCAGCTATCTCAACTTTACTTTCAAGTTCAGGTTTTAGGAAACACTGGTCCATTTTGAAAGTGTTCATTGTTATTTAGACTATTGCCATCTACAAACACATTCAAGAAAAATAAAAAATTTCCACCAGCATAGCAATTTCTTATTTCATCAAGGTTTGAACTATTTTTGTGTCACTAGATATTTATTCAGTGAAAAGAACCCCAGATCATCCATGAAAAATACACACATTTTGAAGCATCATATAATATCCAAGTTCTCATTTCAAAGTAATAAAGGAAAGGATATTTATATCAAAATAAATTATCAAACAAGAGATTTAATGCAGATCTTACAATTTTTTTTGGTGTTTTACCTGAAACATATGCTGTTTGTGAGATGCTGTGCATCTAAACTTGCTTTTAAATGCACAGAATTAAAGATAATATTTATGATAGTTCATTATAACAAGTTTGTTTTTTTTTTATATCCTCTCATGTGGTAAATGATGGTTTATCATAATCTTTAAATTTAGCTTGCCAACTACCATCTGTGACTCACACTAAAAATATATATTTTTTTCATTATTTATAACAAAAATTAAAGTGAAAAAGCATATTTATATGCTGGATTTTTTGGGCTATATTTAGGTTAATATTTTAATAAAGTTAGTAGATTAAACATCCATTTTTGGGCCAAAAATTAAGGCAGAAAAACTAAATTTGGTTTATGATTATGTTATCATTTTGTTATTTTTCATTTTATTTTAGATAATATTTTTATAAAAATTGGATGCCTAGGGTATGAATATGGTAATGCACTGGAATATAATGATACACTTTGTTTTTTTATCAACATAAATGCATCCAGCATATTTCACTTTATATATAATTTGCATCATTGCTTGTGCTCCAAATATGGTATACATTGGTAGTGTTTTGTGGCTGTATACCAAAGATAAATTCCTAGTAAAAAATTCAGCTAAAGTAAGTAACAATGAATTTTATTTATTAAACAGTATAGTTTTGCATTGTATACCTTAAATTAGAATAATAATTTTATTTTACCTCATCATCTAAATGACATTCTTCTAAATCTACTTTTTTAAACTGAACCCTCTTAAAAATTTCTTCTAAAGCTTCACAATGTCGTAAGTCTAAATTTTCACCTACATTTAAAAATTATAATAGAATTCATATAAATGTTTGACTATAAATAAGTTAACAAAATACATACACAAATAATATTTTATAAGTATTATAAAAAACAAAACATGTCAGTTTTTACAAACACACTATTTATTAATTTTAATAACTATTTAATAATAATAAATATGTAAAATAATTTTAAACAACATACTTCATTATTCTAAGCAACAATTATCTTGTCTGAATATAATAGTTTATAATATTCACTTTTTGTATTTAATCTTTAATCTTTATATTTATCTCAAATGGAATAATTTGCTATTTAAAAGGCATGGAATATATTATTCATTAAATTTTAAAAGTTAATAAAAACAACTATAGCTGACTTTCACCATTTTACAATGTAATTAGTGCCTGGTAAACTATCATTAATCAAGCTCTAATTTTATATAGCTCACTGCCATAAATTGGTTCTATTCCTGAAATAAATTTTGAACAATAATACATTTTATCAAATGGAAGAAGAAAACATACTTAAATATGGCATGTCATATAATCATAACAGAAAATTTATACTACTAGTAAAAGTGGAAGGATATAAAGTGAGGAATCAAAACAGAAGGTCTATTTTATAATAGATTTAATAAAAGTTTCATAGTAATCATTATTATTCCTAATACTAATGTACTAAATCTAAAAATGTAAGTTTAAATTTTATATATATGTTATGGACCAAGGGATTAATGGAGCATTATAAATAATGCCCAGCCATTATGAATAATAACTAAAATAGCCACACAGCTTGATAAATATTGACTAATTTATTAAATTGACCAAATATTATGAATACAGCTACATTTCCTTTGGTTAATTTGATTTTAAAAAAAACTCCACTTTTTTCATTGAAATAATTCACAAAAAATAAATAATTGTTAAAGTATTTTAAAAATGTCATGAGATTTTTTAAAAGTAAGTATTATTAACTGTATCAATTAATAATACTTTTTGTTAATATCAGTTTAACAAATTTATACTTCGACCAAAAAATCAACTTAAAGAAAACTTCTAAAATGTCATTTTTGTTATATAAAAAATTCATTGTAATTAGTTTTAAAAAGTCTCTCTAAATCATCCTCTGTATTAATGTTGGTCAATGATTCATCAGATATAAAATTCTTTAGTCTAACTTTTAACTTTGCTCCAAACTTGACCACATTGAAGCTGCAGTTTATACTAGTATGATGTGCTCGATTTTTCATCAGTTGTACAAAATGTAATTCTTCTAACCATTTGTTAGTGTTGTTAGTCTCCAACCAAGAACTAAGCATATTTTCTATGTCTTGATTACATCTTTCTACTGAACCCTGACTTTGTGAGTGCTTGGGCTTACTGTGCACCAGTTTTAACTCAAGCTACATACTACACAATTCTTTGCTGTTATTGTCTTGTAAAATACTCAATGCACCAAAAATTGTAAAAATGTCTAAAAGAACTTAGGCTACATCTTCAACCCTTTTGGTTTTTAATGGTCATAGTTGAATGAATTTAGTCAGATGGTCTTGGTACATAAGTATAAGTTTATATTGCTCGTTGGCTTGCAACTGCATATCTATAAGATCAAGCTGGCATCTTCAGTTCATTTCATTACTTAAAATGGGTATAACTACCAAGCCTTTCTTAGGAACATTCTGTTTTTTCTGACAAATTTCACACAAGTGTAAGTAAATTATCTCGTATCCCTTGTAATATTTTTATATTTCATACCTAATTCTTTTTCCATATGGTTTCTGCCACCAATAGCAATATGGTCATCATGCAATACCTGAAATATTTCTTCAGTGTGAATGTAATATTTAATCAAACTACCTTCTTTTACAGGCACAATTAATTTTTCTATTTCTCTGATAGATACATCATGTCTACATAAATGCTGATATTCTTCTGGTAACTTTTTTAAGAGCCACAATGTGAAATTTTGATTTTTGACACACTTGTTTTTTGTGTCATTGTCAAATACACTAATTTTGTAAAAATTTGACTGTTTTCACCTTTTGCTGCTATTAACTCATTTAATCAGTTGTTGTAGCAGTTATTCATATCACTTAATGATTGCTCCATGATCATTACTTTTTCCAAAGAAGAAAATACTATTTTAAGAAGTAAAAGTAAAATTAAAATGTTCACAAGATTAACTATTGGTAGCATAAATTTAATATATGATACTAAACTCAATATGCACATGCAACTCAGATGTGAGTGTTGATTGGCTAGTATATGTCAGATGATCACTGCTCAAGATTGCCTGACCAAGTATTAACAGTATTCAGTGACCAGTCAATCTGATAAATGATGATTTAAAAAACCTGAAATTTATTATAGTGCCTGATTTTGTTTATTATTATTCATAATGCCTGTATTAATCACTTAGTCCATAACACATACATACTGGTATATGTTATATTAGATTCAAAAATCAAAAATGCTCTTTGAGTAGAAAAAAAAATGACCAGAACACATGACTTTACAGAAAAGTCACAAGAAATTTTGCATCCTGGCTGCTTATAAAGAGCCACAATGTGAAATTTGTGTCAGTACTGTTAAATGACCATGACGTGTCATGACGATTTCCCATTTTTTCTATAGTAGCAAATAGAATTCAGGACATATGACTAAATATGTAAAATAACTAAAAATTACAAGTCAAGCACAATTATTTTTACAGGAACTGTTAGAATGATGCTTAAAATTACAATTGATATCTTTTGAAAGACATTTGAACTTTTTTATAGATGCAGCAACTCTCAAAATTGCAGCTTACAAAGAACTCTTAATTAAATGTATTTGACCAAATTTGAGACTGACCAAATTCAATCAATTGACAAATTACTGAGTTGGCTTTAAATTGGCTCTGCCCTTCTTCCTTAATGACATACAGTAATACCCCGACTTATGCGAACCCGGAGTTACGCGATTTTCAAATCTCGTCGATTCATCTTTTGTTTGAGTGCCACGCAACTCTTGATTACTCACTCCCCTGCACTATTGTTCAGCTTACATGTTCGGACGTGTCACGCAGAATTGACAGATAGCTACAATTTGTTTTGTGCTATTTATTTCTGTGTTTGTTATATCTACGGAGACTCGAGAGACTCTACTATGTCATCCAAATGAAGTAGAACTGATTCTTCTGCATCAAACAAAAAAAGAAAAACTTTATCTTTGGAATGTTAAGTTAACATTATTAACTTCGATATAAAAATGAAACTTTGTGAATTGGCAAAGTTTGTTCTACCAGAATCAACAGTCAGAACAATTATAAAAGGTAAAGAAAAAATTCTCGAAGATGTGAAAAATGGTCAATCTTTAAATTCAAGTATCATTCATAAACGTCACGATATTATCACTGAGATGGAAACAATGTTAAAATTATAGTGTGATAATTAAGTAAATGTGAAAAATTGTATAATAATATAATTTGTTATATATATGTATTATCTAAGATTTTATTAAGCATTTTTTTCAAAATTATTTGTATGTATTTATATGCAAAATTATACCCCGACTTATGCAATTATCGCTCGGTCCCACCTATCATGTAAGTTCGGGGTATTACTGTATAAGATGGCAGATTGGTGTATGCATATATGATAAAAATTTCTCATGTTGATTCTTTAATAACATATTGTGGTATGTTGATAATGCTGCAATGAGTTGTGGACATTTTTAAATCCTGCATAAATTTTTTCATCATGACATTTTTTAAAATGCCAGAACATGTCATGGCTCTTTATAAACAATAACAATGCAACAGTTTTTGTTGTGGCTGTTTCTATAAAGGAACCATGCATTCTAGTAATTTTTTATGCTCATAGAATATTTTTTATCTTTCATATATATACACACACACACAAAACTCAATTTAAACAATAACAACAACCATTTCTATTTTTGATTAATATTTTTGATAATAAGATAATTATTAGATGTCTTTAATACAAAATTAATATCAGTGTTTGAAATTTAAAATATCAAACACTGATCTAACTCAAAATAATATAAGCAAACTTAAAGTTCTTATCTTAATAAAATTAATTACAATTGATTTTATTTTATCTAAGCAAAATTATTCAGATTGTTAACTGCTAAAAGTGAAAAATCTTACTAAACAATTTTGTATTTTGAAATATGCAAAAATGAAAAAGTCAAATATGATATTTATTAAAATACATTTTTTATCTAGTTCAAAATTAATTTTATAAACAAAGTCATAAATTTTGAAATATTTAATAACTAATAATAATAATAATATTTATAAAAATTCAATTATTTTCTATTCCTGTGAGTTGAAATATAATTTTGTATTTTTATACAAAACTGGATCTAAATTAATTGTCTTGCATTGCATCACTGTAAGCTTCATAATGAGAATTTTAATTAAGACATCTTGTATTCATTTTACATAATTCAACAACTTCTTAGTATGTATATATCCAGAAATACAATATAATTCTTACCTTTTAAACTAAAATCCTTTTCTCTACCACCAAATGCTTTTATACCCTAAAAAATATTTAAAATTATTATTTAAAGATCAAATTGAATTAATAAATTTTGAGAATTATTCAATCACCATGTTATTTTAAATATATATTTGTGTTTACAAAATGAAATATTTCATATCATCTAATGTAAAAACAAAATATTAAGACATTATAAACAGCTTACTATAATTTATTAAGAATTTTTTAATTGTACGTTTGATAGATGTTAAAAATGTAGAATGTTTTAAATACAAAACGATAACTGCAGCTTGCTTATATTGTGTTCTTGCAGAAAACATTTCTAAATTGGTAAATGTAACAACTATGGCAATAATGTTAATAAACAAAAGGCCACACTGCTAGGATCCATACACATACTATGCCAATACATTAGAACATCCTAGGTTTTTGTCTTCATAATAACCTACAATGTTGTAATGTATGTCAACTAACACCAGCTGATAAACTGGCAGCTGTTATTTCACATGTTGTGATGTATAATAGTAATAATAATAAACTCTAAAATTATTATTATTTTTTTTTATGTCCATGACTTCCAATTCACACAAATTCAAAAGTTAATCATTCAGTTCTTATCTGTTATGGAGAACTTTTAAGCTTATTTTAGACATACATTCACCAATAAAAATAAAAATGTAAAATATAAAATTTATTTATTTTTGCATAACAAATTTGTTCCTCATTGTCATTTTGCAAAATGAGAACAGTGAAATGAGTACCCAATCATATGCAAACAGTAACAAGCATCATTAAAATATGACGACAACTGACAACAGAAAAATTGTTTTTTATGCTTGTTTGTCCATTTATTTATTGAAAAGAAAGCTTCAAAAATTAATTATAATAATAATTAATTAGAAAGTATATTCTTCAAAGCTGCCATGTTTAAATCTCTCTCTTTTTTTTCCTTTTTATTTTAAGAAATTTGTCATTTCAATTAGTGATGAATGTCTTTTGGAGTGGCAAAATTAATAAATAATTTTGCCAATCTGATTGCTAGAATACACATAATTTAGAAATATATGGTATAACCAAATGTAGTATCATTTGTATGGTTATACCACCACCTAATTCTAGATTTAGTTCTGCATATTTCTTCTTGATAGCAAGCTTTCTTTCACACTTATGTTTTCAGATTTCTTTTAAATTTTCCATTTATTTCATATTGTTTGAATATTCATGATGAAACTAATTATCATATAAAGTAAACATTCATAATTATAATTTATTTTTAGTTACTAAATAATGAAAAACACAGTAACTTTAAACACAAAATAGTCTAAAATAAAACATTATTAAAAATTTTATATTTAATACGCAAGGTTTCAAGTTGCAATAAAAAAAAAATTTTAGTTTATAACAATAAAATAATTTGAAAATTTAAAGTTACAAAAACATATTAATTATTATTTATGAATTGCTATAGATACAAAAAAATCAATTTTCGATTAAAATTATTAAAATAATTATTAATGTAATATAGAGTGATATACTAGATTTGATATTAAAATCCTTGTAGACTTGTTAAGAACAAAGCTTTTTCCACTTTTAATTAACTCTATTCTAGCTTCTTGTATTAAATTGTTATCTAGCACTAAGTCCATTAACTTTGGACTTAGTAATAGGCAATACATTTTCAACATCACAATTCTATTTTCTATATAACAATTTTAATGCTAGATCTGTTTTGCATTCAGATATTTGGGTTTTTAAGGCATAGCTGGTTCTCAGTCTTTTCAAAAACCTCTTTTTATATATTGTCACAAAACTAAGGATTGTTTGATAAACTTTGTTTTGTTGTTAGAAACAGATTAACAACAAAAATAGTTTGCAAAAAATATAAAAAAACAAGGAAGAGCAAAACAAACAACAAACACTTTTCCAAACCAAACCATTTGAACATGTCAATGTTGCCTTTTCTTTTGTTTTGTGGCAATATTTATTGCAGCATAATAATAACTTTTATATATTTTATTTTATATTTTGTTATTATTAACCATGTAATTCATTATTTGAAAAAGAAGTTACTGATTGAATGTAATAAAAAGCAAGTTAATAAAATTTTTATCTCCATTTTAATTAAATGTAACTATGTACAGTACAATGATTACAAGAATAAATAAAACATATCCAATATTTTGTATGTATTTTGCCTATTTTTATAATTTCAAATTTAAAAAATGCACATTACAAAAATAATCAAATTAAATTTATAATTTGGTTAATAACCATAACACTTTTAAAAAGTAATGGAGAATCACTATTTAATTTATTTTAAATAATGCCATTAATTAAAAGATTAATTTATAAAGATTTTTAAAACACTTTTTAAAGAATTTTAAAAGCATTTTAAATGTAAAATTTACTTTTTCAAAAGTTATTTCACTCTCTCAAAATTAACAATTAAAATGTATTGTTTTGTTTAACATATCAAATAGATATATATCATTTACAGTTACTATTGCATTATTATTAAAATTATTAGAATTTTCATTAAAAGATCATATCTATCCAAACTGTCTAAAGAATCTTTGCATACCAAACTCAACTAATCAAATAAATAACTTCATTTCCTAGTCAAAATAATCACTTTAGTTATATATAGAGTTCAGATAGATAGAATAGATGAGATGAGAAAAAGACTGAATTTGCACATCCTTATTCCTGTGTATTAATCCATCAGTAACAACTATACTTGACATTGTCATTGCCATGACTCTAGATATTTTACAGTGACAATTATTTTATCTTCTTATAATAAATACACAAAATATAGTATGTTATTTGCTAATGTTTGTTTTGAAATGTTTGTTTTCTTAGGCATATATTTCATAATAATTTAAAATTTATTAAATTCAATAAAAAGTTTTAATAATATTTAAAAATTTTAAAAATCAATAAATTGTAATGATTTTGAATTTTAGTAATAGTTAAAATTATATGTCTATAATAAGAATATCATAAAAACAAAAATAAATATATTTAGATTAACTTATCTATGTTAAAATGACATTCTTACTTGTTAATGAAAAATGACCAATATTAAAGTTATTTTAATGAAAATAAGTTAAAATTTTAATAATAGACTCACAACAACCTTTAAGTGGCCAGTAAAATATTTAATTGAAAAACAAACGTTTTCGACCATATTTTTCAGTATGGTCGAAAACATGTCGAAGTAAATATGGTCGAAAACGTTTGTTTTTCAATTACATATTTTACTGGTCACTTGAACGTTGTTGTGAGTCTATTACAGTAAATTAATATATTGTAAACGAGTGTTTAACCTTTACACAAAGTAAAATTTTAATATTTGCATCAAAAACATCCTCTATTACAGTATGTTTAATTAAAACTAAAAATTTTAAACATAGTATAATAACTTCATATATTATTTAATTTCAATTATTTCAACTTACTATATTTTTTTCCCCTCTAAACAAATAATTACATTTGAAATAATTAAAGTTGCTATAATTTAAATGAACAAAACTGATTAAATTATTAATATTTAAATTTATAAAGATAAAAGTTCAGATTGATACATCTAAAATTAAGGTTATAACTTAAAATTTAAATTTAATATTTTTATATTTATTAATCTTAATGTAAAAAATCAATTCTCAGAATCAAAAATTAAATACAAATTAATTCACTTTAATTTCATTTTTAAAGTACTATTCACTAGTACTTTAAAAATGAAATTAAATAAAAAAATTTCATTTTTAAAGTACTAGTGAATACCAAAGTAACAAAATTTCCTAAAAATGATCATATATCAAATAGTTCTTTACCTGAAGTTGTTGTGCAATACATGGTAAAGGCTTTACACCTTGTTTTTCGCATCCAACTTCATAGGCTTCTAAAACACTATCTGTTTTAGCTTCTGAAACTATAAATATTAAATTAATTTAACATCTCTCATTAATATTTATTTATAAATAATTTTGAAATTCAATTAAAAAATCATTTCATAAGAAACACGAAAAAAAAAATTGTAAAAATTATTGTTCAGAATATTACTAAACTGAAATGGAATTATATTCCACTTCAACAGGCTGATTCCTTTACTATAAACCTGCTGCTCTAAGAAATCTAGGCTGAATCAGGCTGGCAAAAAAGCTAGCCTGACTCAACCTGGGGGAAAAAACCACAAGAATTTTTCATTACAAATATATTGAGCCTTATTCCTCATCACCCAGCCAACCCTATTCTATACCTAGTTGAATCCGTAATAAATATGATTAATTAAAAAGACCTCTTTAGTGCCTGCAATGCAAAAAAGTGATGGGGAAAATTAAATATACAATTTGATTTTAATAGATTTTATATGTAAGATTATATTTTATGTAGATCAACATTAATCATATATGCTTTTCAATATCATATCAAAAGTTTATCATTCATACAAAAAAAGCTAGAATAATCATTTCTTGTCTCCTTTAAGTAGGAAAAAGTTTGTTATTCTAGTCTTCCAATATATTCTAATAATAGCTACTCCCCTTCTCTGCATTGTGCATCCATCCATTAGTACACACACTATGGCCAAATGACCAAAGTGAAAGCTACCGCTCTGGGGGACCAAGAATCAAATCCAGACGAAAAATTCCTACTGGGAATTTTTCGTGTGGTGATCTGTTTGGACATGTCAAGCCCTGCCCCTCACCACCTGGCTGCCCCACTGTGGGCCTGACCAAATCCATAATGGGCCTGCTAAAGAAGGCCCTCTCAGTGCCCACAAGGAAGAAAGAGTTAAAAAACCACACAAAATTACACCTACAAATTACTTTGTTACAATTCCAACTTGACTTTTAACAGACTTAGCATAACTTTTATTACCTTTTTTGAAAAAACATTGAAAAAGTAATATATTGTATTCCTGCAGAATACAAATGACATCATCTTCATTCTTATACAATTTGAAAATACAGTAGTAAACAAACACAATATTCTCCTCAACAGTATGTATAACTGAAAATGCTGAACTGATGGATTAATCTACATACCAATAGGTAATAGTAGGTTATTTGTAAATAAATCTTTTATTAAAAATAATTAATACTAATATTAAATAGGAAAATAAATTTTTTTAAATTTTAGAAACAAAAAACTCTTACTTTAATTTTAATTATTGCATTCTTTAAATTCCTGTTTTGAAATCATAACACAATTAGCCTTTGTCATTTCATAAGCAACAGGACTTCTCGTGACACAACAGAAAATGGTGCAAACGTTAGAATACAGTGCTACACGAGTTATAATGAAAAAAGTATTATTTTCCTAACAACTAGAACCCAATATTTCCATGGCTTATTCCTATTGCTCTTAAACCTACCATTAAGACTCTAATTCTCCTTACTAGCACACACTCATCTTTCCAAATATGATTTAATCATCTAAGAGTACACTCATTGAAAAAAGTTATGCACCCAGACAGAACTGTCCATTTACTACAAAACTCTGCACACAGCTATATCTCAGACAAGTAAGTAAATCATTATAGCTGTGGTATGATTGCATGCCAAGTAATGTCACTAGAATGCCTTAAAACTGCTATCTCAGTATCTTACAAAAAAGATGCACTGTGTTCAGAATTTTCAATAAATCTGTTATTTGAAGATCTTCAAATGCTAGGTATGCCTATACAATACAGTCAAAGACATTATGCACAGCTGACAGAGTTTGAGAAAGCTGCATCAAGCTAAAGGAAGCAGAGTGGTATTTTGCTAAACTGCTCTGTATCTGGGCTGTTCTCACCCAAGTGTGAAACGTTGGGGGCAATGGATACATGGTGGACAGATTCTGGATGTCCAGAAAGATCACCAGGAGAGATGGTCATCTGCATAAGAGACAAACACAACAAACAGCTGCAACAGCATCTTTGTCATTATCCAGAGACAAATAGAAGCCTTGTTAAAGAATCCTGTTTCTTTCTTTATCATCAGTAGGTAAATTTGTATGCACAGTTGCTGCTACATATATTTCCATTATCACACAACATGATTGGCTCCATTTGCAGTGGTGCCATGACAGAAAAGATGCATTGCTACAGACTACTTGCTTATTGTCTTTAGTAATGAATCTAGTTCTGTTTGTGAGGAGCAACCACTGTGTTACAAGTGTGGAGGATCATCAGTGAACACTTCAATCCTACCTTTATCACATTACACTTGCTGCTGGTGTGCTGATCTGGGAAGCCATTTCATATGACAGTCAGTCACTCCTAATAGTGGTATGAAGAATATTGATTGCACAGTGGTATTTTTAGGGCCTCCTATGTCCTCACATGTTTTTCATAGTAGGGCTGCAAACAGCCATTTTTCCATCAAGATAATACTCAGCCACACACAACTAAAATATTCCAGAAATGTCTATCACATTGTCACACTTCCTTCATCTGCTCAGACCCTAGATTTATCACCCATCAAACATTTGTGGGACTTGGCGAAATGTCAGCTTAAGCCATCTATGAGTATGAGAGGTCAGGGGTGGCAGTTACAACATCTGTGAGCAAATCTGTTATAGGATAGTTAGTGCCCAACTGTATTGCTGCATGTATCCAGATAAGAGATCATACAAAGTACTAAAGATGTGATAAAAGATAATTTTTGATTTATTAGATTTATATTTAGTTACTTACATTATTTATTTTCCCATTTCGTTTCAGTTATTTTGTTTTGGAAACTGAGTTATAGTCTTGCTATCTCAACACTTCCTAACTAGAGCTTCATTTGTATAATTTATTACTGAGATTTAAATAATGAATGGAATAACATTTCACTAGTATAATATTTTAGCTGTATTCATCAACAGAAGATTATTTAGAATTTATTCCTACTCATAGATATTGGTAGAAGACACAACTAAATGAAAAGTTATTTCTTATAAACTTGTGTATAGGGATTGTAAATTTACCGACTTTTTCATTTACCGGTAATTCGGTAAATGAAAATTAAAATACCGGTTTACCGGTAAATCTTTTTCCTGAAAAATAAAATTAAGGTGATAAAAAATATAAGTAATTTTGATTTCCATTTCACATTTTTTATTTCAAAGATATAGAATATAAAAATTAAAGTGTTATTCTAAACAAACTATAATAATAACTTTTAGAAACATAAATAAAATAATACAGAAAAATAAAAATAAAACAGAAATAATATATAGTACCTAATACCATTTTATTGTTTACCATTTTTTAAAAAATAACTTCTCAAGAAACTTAAATTATTTAAAGTCTTATCTCCTAATTTTGATCTAATTTTTGTACAAAATAATCCGGGTTAGGTTAAGTTTCTAGACTTTTTCGGACATCATCTTTAAGTAATAAAAATCTTTCCAGCATGTTTAGTAAGCTATTCCACCGGGTTCTACAATCTAAAATTAAAGAAAGTTCTTTTCGTGAGAGTAATGGGGATTCCCCACGAAAATAAGGTTAGAATAATACATATTTTGCACAATCTTAAGGCATAATGTTAGAATCTTGTAATAAATATTTGTATTTAATTATTTTAAACAGTTGTTAGAAGTAAAAAATTTATTTAAGGTACAAATTTTAATGTTATTTTGCAATAATATTGCATTAATGTCCTGTCATAATGTGGTGTATTCAAAATTGCTATTAATTTAAAAAATACGTGAAATATTTACGTATTATTATTTTTAAATATTAAAAAAAGAGATATTTACTTACTCTTTAAGAAAAACGTTGATTGTAAAGATTTTAAACCTTTAAAAATCTCAAAAAACGGCAGAGCACAAATCACATATGCTAACTAGAGCTTTCTGTACAATTTACAGTGCCTCTCAAACCCAAGAAAGTTTAAATTAAAATTAAACAAAAAATATCTCACATAAAATTAATAATTAGGTATATTGTTGCTTACACTTATCTGTATTTTTTTTTTCAATGTCCCTTTAGCCCTTTTAAATATCTATAAACACAATATTTTCTACATAAAAATTTCTAGTATGAATTTTTCATTTACCGAATTACCGGTAAATTTTTGAAATTTACCGGTAATTCGGTTTTTTGGTCAATTTTTTTTGTCAATTTATCGGTTAACCGGTAAATCGGTAAACTGGTATACAATCCCTACTTGTGTAGCAAGCAAATCAGAAATGTGTAAAAGAACATTGTCAAACTGACACAGTAAGCTAGTTTTTACTTTTGCTGATAATTATTTAGCTATTGAATTGCAAGTCATTGACATTAATTACGGGTTTTTCTTCTGGGTTCTTTCCCTAATCAGGTAATTAACCTGACTTTGAATACTAATTTTGTGCAGATAACCCACGGTTTGCATATAATCTGCTAAGGCATTATATACATTCTGAAGAAAATTGCAAAAACAAAAATAAAGTCTCTGTACAATCTGGCCTACTGTATACACAACATCTCTATGGCAGCTGTTGAAAGCAAGATAATTAGTGGCATTCAGTTACCACCATAAGCATTAAAAGATTGCTTTTTTTCCTTACTTAATTGTACTATAAGTGAGTGCACGAAAGTTCAATTTCCCTTCTTTTCTGACTTACGGTGGCATAAAACCTTCTGAACTCTAAAACATTTATTAAATGAAATAGAATTAAAATAAAATGTTAAAAAAGCAAACCAGTTTTTTCTTAGAAACCTTTTTATTACATCGTATTTATCCCTAAATGCATTTCGCCAGTACACTGGCCTCTTCAGTAGGGCTCCAAAATATACAATACAATTCAGTTTGCCAATCACAATAGCTATTCATTACAATCTCTTACTCGGTGATTAGTTTTTATATCCAACAAGGTTTACCCAGCATTCCGCTGGCGCCACACCATTATTTAAATTTACAGAGTTAATTTGCATAACGATTGCAAAATGCTCTTTAAATTTCCATTTTACAGTATTTATTTCTTTATACACAATTTTTACTTCATTAACATTAATTTGACAATTATTAATACTACAATGCAAAAACACCAGGGAACTATTGACCTTTAAACGTACTGCGGCGAGATGTTCCGACAGTCTGACCTTCAACTTCAGTTTGGTCTCACCAACGTAAAAATTCAGGACTCCGCATGTGCATTGCAATCTATACACAACACCTTCCTCTTCCAATGGATCCTTTCTTTCCTTATTAAATTTCTAATTTCTAATAATAAAATCTAATATAAATATGTCCTATTTTCATCAGTTCAGATAGCCTGTTTTTTTGGATTGGAGTTAATTTGATTAAACTTTCACTAAAAATTTTGATATTTCTCGTACAAACCTTTAATATATAGAAACGATATGTACTTTTTAATTTCTTGTTTTATCTTTACTTTATATTGATTTAACATGAGGTCATCATACCATTTTTTTAAACAGATTTCTTGGGTATCCACGTGCAATTTTTCATGTACTCACTCACAGTACAATTAAGTAATTACAATTCTGACTCCATTGTTTTAAATATTTTAATTTATTTTTATTGCTTTTTTTGTTTCATTACTGTTAACAAATCATTGTGGATATACATAAACAACCAACTTCAAATATTCTATTGTAATCATATTAATTTCCACATTATTCAGACTATATAATTGGCTAACTGTTTAGAAAAATTGTTTTATATTATTTATTAACAGTAGGCAATTAGACTGTTATCTTAGACCAACAATACCTAATAATTGAAATAATTTTTGAATAAAATCTAAATAAAAATTAAATTACAATTTTTATTATAATTATTAAATTTAATTCAATAATAATTAACAAATTGAAACTAAAGATAATATTACCTTTTTGCATTATTTTTTAAACTCTAATTAATATAAAATGGATTTCTACACTAAAAACTTATATTTGTATAAAATTTAGACTATTAAATAACTTTCAATCCAAGTATGCATTAGCAAAAACAATGGCTTAGTGCAGTGGCATACATATACACACAAACTCACACTTGTGTATTATCTCAGCTAACAGCATGTCTGAAGACACTTCATGTGCATAGTATGGTATTTAGCCTTAACAGGGAAATGGCTACTGAGAAATTATCCCTATATTCACTGATCATTCCCATAAGTCAATTGCAACCATTTATGAACTGTCCCAATTATGTAAATTAGATGTAAAAATAAAAACAATAAATTGTATTTATTTATTTTATCACTAATTTTTTGTTCAGTAATAATAATAAAATAAACTCAGAAAAAAACTAAACAGAAAATGATTTTATTTTCGATATT
Source organism: Centruroides sculpturatus (assembly GCF_000671375.1). Classification (NCBI taxonomy): domain Eukaryota; kingdom Metazoa; phylum Arthropoda; class Arachnida; order Scorpiones; family Buthidae; genus Centruroides; species Centruroides sculpturatus. The sequence continues at coordinate 1,026,528 of NW_019384415.1, read as the reverse complement.
ACAATTATTTCCAAAAGCTTTTATAATCATAAATAATTACTGTATAAAAATTTAATTATTTCTAGCTGTATTTTGTATTAGACTGAAATTAATCTGTATCTTAATTGCAAGTATTTATTAAAAATTAAATCTTAATCTATTGAAATAGGTCAGGGTTGTAAAAACAGCAGTTACAGTTAAACACTTAACTGTCATTTCTCATAAATGTATGAATAGACAATTGTCTGTCCTGTGAGTCAGTTGCCTCCCTCTGGCCAGTTGTATAGTGTGAATAAACTTGTAAATGGAATTTAACATAGGCTATCTCCATTGCACCCCTTTCAAACACAGAAAATCCACAGGTTATCTGCTCAAAATTACAGTATATTCAAGCACGTTTTTTATACATTGGAAAAACAACAATACAGTGCTAAGTATTACTAGTATAAGTTAAGTGATCATCTTTAAGAAGAACTGATAGTTAATAATAATAATAATTTTTTATTTAATAAAAATTGCTAATATGAATGATCTTTAACTCAAGTGACTGTTTTAAATAAACATAGTCTTACATCAATTTATAAGCACACCATATTCCTGAAAATCTCAGACCAGGACTAGGCCAGACTAGGACTAGATTTTATATCATTTCTTAGCTACAATTTGAACTTCATTCCTGTATAATCCAGGCATTCTATCCATGTTACTCGATAAGATTGCAAATAAGGGTTAATATGCTATAAAACATTTACCAATTAATCAATGATTCTAAATAAAATAAACATGCAAACTAGATTATTTATTGATATAAAGGAACTAATATGAAATAAGAGAAGACAATTTAAAAGAAGCAAACAAATAAAAAAAAAAAAGTGTCTGATAACTAACTACTATTTTCACAATATTGAGTTAAGATGGTAATAAGAAAGTAGAAAACAAAACAGAATAAAATAAAACAGCTTTTTAATTGATAAAACTGCATTTATAGATAAAAAGATCTATAATGTAAAGTCCAACAAACTGCACAATCATGTTAAAATGAATAGCAGTATTTGAAGTAATCAAATACTATGTCAATAAAACAAAGCAAATGAAGACTGAAACCTACAACTATCTATTCATAGCATATGGAAATTTCAATCTCATTGCACTTGTGATTAGGATATTTTGTTCTCATAAATATCATTAGTGTTCATTATATCAAATATTTCAGCTTATAAAGGGAGAAGGAAAAAAAAAAAGATAGCTTTTATAAAGGGTTAAGGAATGGAATATGTATCAATTTTATTAAGATCAGTCATAGAACATCAATTTAGGCATAAATGCAAAAATTATATGTTGTATTTATAGATTTGAAAAAAGCCTTTGACTATATTTCAATTGACAAACTTTTGTAATAAAATTACTCAAACATAAATTTAGCCTTAAATTTGTTAAAAAACAGACTATTTGGCAATTGAAAGGTAATTATTAAATTATATGCTTTTCAATACAAACCTATGAATATCAAGAAAGGCCTCCTCTAAGACAACCCATTATCTCCTCATTTATTTAACCTCATAATATATAATTTAAACTCTGGTATATTTTGAAATGAAGATAGAATTAAATTGCAAATGAAATTATTTATAGTATAATTTACGCAAATGACATTGCAATAATAGCATCCACAAAGGTGTTCCTTCAGAGGAAAATAAATTCAGCTGAAAGTTACTGTAAAAAGAGTGGACTAAAAATTAATCCAACAAAATTGAAAATAATGATCTTTCATCAGGGAGGAAGATTAGTTCAGAAAGGGAAAAAATTTTTTTATCCGGAAAGAACATTGCTAAAAATGTGTTGTAATTTAAATGTTTGGGAGTTACTTACACTTACCTTTTCTTTTGACAAGCATTTTAAGATTTATAGAACAAGCAACAAGATTTATAGCTGACCTAAAATATTTGACTAGTCAAATGAAAACCACCATTCAAATTCATTTTAAACTGTTTATGTCGACAATTCTTACATCAACATTTCATGCAACTCCTATTTGGATATCACATTTTATGGATAAAGACAAGACTATATAATTACAGTTTATTAGAAAGGTTTTTCAGTTAGAACCAAAAGGTTGGTATGCAACTAAGAAAAGTATTGATGGAAGCAAAAATAGGCTGAAAAGTAATGCACACATGCTTGTAGAGCGCAAATGAAATGATTTTCAGAAGAATGTCAGGTGGCGTATGGAAGTAACATTCCCCCTCTATGTGCATGCACAGTTTGAGGTTGTTGTGTTCATTCAGTATATTTTGATAAGTGGAAATATGGAGATGTGTTCTAATACTATGTCAACGCGAGTTAAACAGTGTGCTGTTATCGAATTTTTAACTGTTAAAAAAGTGACTCCTACTAAGATTCATCGTCTTTTAAAGGCTGTTGATAGGTCTGTTGTAAATCGATGGATAATAAAATTTTGTGATTACAAGCCCGGAAAAGCCATAATTGTTCATGAAACACACAGCAGACGTCCGATCATTGCTACAGACGATTACCATTGTCCCTCGTTGCAATGTTTAATTCTTCTCAGTACATACAGACTCTAAAACACTTCCGACATTGAGTTTGTCATGTTAGAGGCAGCCTGGCGCCAATAATCTTGCAACATGACAACGCTCGTCCACACACCTCATGTGCAACTGGAGAGGGTATGCGAAACCTGAAGTTTGAACCGATTCCACACCTTCCTTATTCCCCTGATCTTGCACCTTGCAATTTTTATTTTTTTCCTCTACTCAAGAGAGACCTCAAGGGTGATCATTACACCTCGGACGATGAGGTGAAGGCAGCTGTCAAGTCCTGGATTCCAGAAAAGTCAGAAGAATTTTTCAGTGACAAAATGAAAAAAACTTGTTACACATTGGGAGAAATGTGTTAGCCTTAACGGTGACTATGTTGAAAAATAAATACAGTAGAGTGTCGATTATCCGAATCAATTGGGGACTGGGGTTGTTCGGAAAAATCAATATTTCAGATAACTGATTATGTACGAAAAAATATATTAACCTATCCCATGTTGAACTTTTCCTCCGTTGCGTGTTGCTTCGCGTTGAATTTTCATCAATGTTAAGCCTAACGAAGACTATTGTATCATTAAAAATTATTTTTTTATTTTGTACAAACAAAATAAATATATTGAAAAATATAAAAACAATAAAAAAGTATACTTCAGAAGTTAATTTAGTATCAAAAACGTAAAATATTTGAGNTAAATACAGCGATTACTTTCTTTTGAACTGAACTGTAATGTAACAAATAATTGGAAGATATTGGATTGTCATGGATGGATGATTACAATCTTTATAAAAATATTCTAGTATAAAGAATTTCCTTTTATAGCTATAAAATAACAGTTCAATTTTTTTTCCTATTAACAATTTTTCCTCTTAGAAAACACTGTTTTATGAATAATAATAATAACAACAAAATTAGATAATAAAACATTTAATTATAGAAATGCAATGGGCATTTTTATTTTAGCTTGCATTATAATTATGCAATTGGTTTTAGAAGAATGGAAGATATATTGAAATTTTTTGTTTTCTCAGTAAAGTTATTATCTGATACTATAACTATACAATCATTAAATATGGATAAAGAAAACTGCCAATAAATCCCAATTTCTTTCTTGGTTCCAATATACAATAAAATATTCTATAGAAAACAAATATATGTATAAAAGGATTAAATTTGCCTTAAAGAAACATTATATGCAAATGAGGTTAAACTCCACATATCTAATAATAATAATAGGAAAAGAAGTCTAGTACTGAAATTGTGTACAGGAGATTAGTACAATGTATAAGTTGCTACTCAATGTGAAGGGTATAGTGATGTGCGCCTACTCCAACCATATAGCTGCACACACCATTCCCAACACCCAGACTACTTATATTAGGAAAAGTTTGTTTATTGAAAGGCATTGTTAAGCTTGTTCAATTAGTGTTGCAGAAGAGATTCAATTTTTCCTCTATGATAGGTCCAGTCACAGATACAGCATGTCAGTGATTATGTAACTTTTCCAGTACTGGTCTGTGCACATACATTTCATAATGAGTCAGCTTTTCTGATGACATTTTCCTTCCTCAAATACTTATAAGCATTCTGGTATGTTTCTGGTTCCTAATAAGAGTTGCATTTCAAGTCAATCAATAGATGTGCCTCATTTAGTACTATGCAAGGACTGTGCTTATGAGATGGATCCAGTACTTCTTTCAGGCATCTCTCCAGGAGGCATATATTTTTATAGGAAATATCATAATTTGTTGTAAGACATATATAATTACTTATAATTCTTGCCTGATTTCTCTATCATTCATTGTATCTTGTGTTCCGTATGTCTGTGGCTTAATATAGCAATGATCAGTAAAACCAAATACAGTAGAGCGTCGATTTTCCGAATCAATTGGGGACAGAAAGATCACCAGGAGAGATGGTCATCTGCATAAGAGACAAACACAACAAACAGCTGCAACAGCATCTTTGTCATTATCCAGAGACAAATAGAAGCCTTGTTAAAGAATCCTGTTTCTTTCTTTATCATCAGTAGGTAAATTTGTATGCACAGTTGCTGCTACATATATTTCCATTATCACACAACATGATTGGCTCCATTTGCAGTGGTGCCATGACAGAAAAGATGCATTGCTACAGACTACTTGCTTATTGTCTTTAGTAATGAATCTAGTTCTGTTTGTGAGGAGCAACCACTGTGTTACAAGTGTGGAGGATCATCAGTGAACACTTCAATCCTACCTTTATCACATTACACTTGCTGCTGGTGTGCTGATCTGGGAAGCCATTTCATATGACAGTCAGTCACTCCTAATAGTGGTATGAAGAATATTGATTGCACAGTGGTATTTTTAGGGCCTCCTATGTCCTCACATGTTTTTCATAGTAGGGCTGCAAACAGCCATTTTTCCATCAAGATAATACTCAGCCACACACAACTAAAATATTCCAGAAATGTCTATCACATTGTCACACTTCCTTCATCTGCTCAGACCCTAGATTTATCACCCATCAAACATTTGTGGGACTTGGCGAAATGTCAGCTTAAGCCATCTATGAGTATGAGAGGTCAGGGGTGGCAGTTACAACATCTGTGAGCAAATCTGTTATAGGATAGTTAGTGCCCAACTGTATTGCTGCATGTATCCAGATAAGAGATCATACAAAGTACTAAAGATGTGATAAAAGATAATTTTTGATTTATTAGATTTATATTTAGTTACTTACATTATTTATTTTCCCATTTCGTTTCAGTTATTTTGTTTTGGAAACTGAGTTATAGTCTTGCTATCTCAACACTTCCTAACTAGAGCTTCATTTGTATAATTTATTACTGAGATTTAAATAATGAATGGAATAACATTTCACTAGTATAATATTTTAGCTGTATTCATCAACAGAAGATTATTTAGAATTTATTCCTACTCATAGATATTGGTAGAAGACACAACTAAATGAAAAGTTATTTCTTATAAACTTGTGTATAGGGATTGTAAATTTACCGACTTTTTCATTTACCGGTAATTCGGTAAATGAAAATTAAAATACCGGTTTACCGGTAAATCTTTTTCCTGAAAAATAAAATTAAGGTGATAAAAAATATAAGTAATTTTGATTTCCATTTCACATTTTTTATTTCAAAGATATAGAATATAAAAATTAAAGTGTTATTCTAAACAAACTATAATAATAACTTTTAGAAACATAAATAAAATAATACAGAAAAATAAAAATAAAACAGAAATAATATATAGTACCTAATACCATTTTATTGTTTACCATTTTTTAAAAAATAACTTCTCAAGAAACTTAAATTATTTAAAGTCTTATCTCCTAATTTTGATCTAATTTTTGTACAAAATAATCCGGGTTAGGTTAAGTTTCTAGACTTTTTCGGACATCATCTTTAAGTAATAAAAATCTTTCCAGCATGTTTAGTAAGCTATTCCACCGGGTTCTNTCATCATAAATGAATAATTAAAAAGATGTATATCTTTGCCAAAATGAACTAAATATTGAATTCTGATAAATAGAAATATGCACACTCAAGAATACTAACTGCTTTCTCTCAGCTCAAAGTATAATCAGATAATAATAATTATTATTATTATTATCTGATTATTATTATTATTATTAGTAATACACAAAAGTAATTAAGCATGTCAAGAAAAGTTTTAAGTTTTAATTAATATTTGAAATATATGTTAAATAAATTTGATATTTTATAACTAATAAATTGTTTAAAATATTAATAAATAACTAATACCATATTTACTTGCATATAAAACAAGTTTTTTATTCATTTTTCACTGCTTCAAAAACCTAGGTTGCCCTATATGCGCGAACGAAGGATTCTTTGCGTTTTTGTAATAATTTCTTTGAACCATGTATACTTCATGCTGTCATTATAGGTCTACAGTCTATTTATCGTAAGTTGACACTTACTGTAAACAAATTAAGACATACACCCCTTTGTTTATTGGTTTAATCCTACATCCATCAATTAAAAACTGCATTGCATCTCATTCGTTCACAGAAAATAGTTTCTCGTTATTTATAAAAACATTAATGAAATACAGGTCATTTAGCAATGATTATAAATATAGTTATTTTATATTAGTTAAATTGTTATTTTTAATGAATATTAGCACATTCTGAATCATTAAAAATAAACTTTTCCTGATCACACAATAATGTTTTGGTTTTGTTTTCAATTCCTCATGTATTAAGGCAAATATGGTTGTCTGTCTTAATACATGCATTTGATAATATTTTGTGATTAAACAAAATAAAATTAGAATTGTATTAATAAATCTAATTTTTTTTATTTTGATCTCTAAAGTCACACCTCGTCCTATACATGAGATTGACTTATACCCAAGTAAATACGGTAATTTATTTTGAACAAATATACATAAAAATACTGTCATCAAATTTAATATATTGAATATTTCAATTCTGAAAAATTCAGATTTCATACTTTCCAAATTAATATAAAGATACTGCTTTAATGTTGCTAAAATAGCTTTCTTTTATATTCATTCTAAAAATATTTTAAATATTTATTTATTTGTTTAATATTCTGAAAAGAGATGGATGTATTTAAGAATTTCTTACATTCAAGCATGACTGAATGTAAATCTAAAAGAATCTTTGAAATTATTGCTTCAAATCTTAAACAAATTAACTTCAAGACTGCTAACTTTTAATTACCGTATATGACAGCATATAAATCAACCTCAAGATTTTCAGCTGAAAATGCTGATTTAAACCTATAATTACTTTATAAGTTGTCTCCAAACACACAGTAGGATGCCAAGAAGCCAGAACTGAAATGTGGATACAGTATATGATAGCATAAAGATTTAACCACCCCATACCACTCACCACCATGATCACCATCACTAATTCCCAAAACTGGATAAATAATTATCTTACTTTTTTTCATTAATCTTTCTTAAATATGAAATACAGAACTCACATTTACTTCAATCGTTCATATTAGAGGAATTTTGGGTATTTAGAAGTTTAATGATATTTTTGGCAAAAATATGCTGTAGAAATATGCTTATTTAGCCTAAAGTAAATATGGCTTTATATGTCATTTTGCTTAACATCACAGTTTCTAAGAACCTATTGAAAACTTAAGTGAAGACTTGCTACATATTATATAGTTCATATGAAAAAGGATGTGAGCAACAGAATCTACATAGGACACTAAGAAACTGCTAAAAAATGTTCATTAAGTTCTTAAGTCAGTAAATCTTGGTAACAATGCTATTGTAAACAAAAATTTTCCAAAAAACATATTTGAGCCAAAATCAATACTTCCAACAAAATACTAAATGTTTTACAATAAATACAACAAAACATTAAATAATATCATAATAGTTTTACTATTTATACTACAGTGTTCTTTCATTTCATATATATGACAGAATACTATAGTTTACGTTTGCATATGTGGTCTGTCATTTGCATCAGTGATGCTAACAGTTGCACATTAGCTGTTAGAAACGGCATTAATGTTCATTTACACTAAATTTTTAATTAATATATTAATTTCTATGTTAAATAAGTTTATCAAATCCGACTTTTAGTTGAAAATATTTGAGAAGCCTTTCAAGTGATATCTAGTAATTGTTATTAGTGCTGTTTCACTTGTTTAGCTCTCTTTGGTAGAAGTTTGAAGTTTGTATTTTATACCCAGCATATAAATCAACATCTAATTTTGAAGACATTATCTCAGGCTTAAATAGTCAACTTTTATACTAGTATATATAGCAAAACTATTTAAACAAAATTCTAAAATTAACAATATTTTTCAATCAAATCAATAATATTTCTGGATAATCAAAAATAATTTTCATAAAAATCCTATAACTTTTCAAGACTTCACTTAATAATACTTGAAATGTTACAAAAATAATGTCTTTATTTCAAATAACCAAAGCAATTTATTATTATTTACAACATAATTCTGTACTAATTTATAAATCTTAAAAGTGATGGTCAAATATTTTTATTAAGTTTTATTAAAATTTAATTTTCTTTTAACATCTAATTCAAAATAATCTAAATATATACTAAAACACCAATTACAAAATTAGAATCAAATCTGAAAATAAAATTTCTTTTACAATTATATATCAAAAGTTTTTGTACTTTTCTTTTAGACATTAAAAAATTGTGATATGTAGATTTATGCAATAAAGATAAAATGAACTTTTCACAGACGTATCAAGTATTGAAAACAATAGAAACTGAATGTCAGAGGAAACCAGAGGAAATGTCAAAAATTAAATTCCCACCTTAGAAATCAACTCCATCAAAAAGTTTAATGAAACAAAAACATTTTTAACCTAATTTGATAGGTCTTCATCAGCTGATATTCCAAATAAAACAAATTTGAATAAAAACAAAAATTCAATAAATACCAGTAGAAGAAAGTATAAAATCTTTCAAAATACTCAACTGACGAAGTCCTATCAAATTTTTTTTTATTAACTTATCGCCGGAGTCAATTTCTAAAGTACGAATTTATTTTCCAAATAAATATGTATCTATCTCCAAAGATACAATTTACCGTGATTCATTTTCAGCATCAATTATTCGTTTCGCTGGAAGTTTTAATCAACTTTTATAGGTTAATAAAATGGCAAATTTCACGTACAATTTTCTTAAATAATTTACACCGGAAAAAAATTACCAAATATAGAAAAAAATAAAAAAATAAAAATAGATTTTGTATAGTGGGACAAAGTCATTATACGGTAATTATTTTGTCAAATCTTTCGCAATTCCTACGTATTACAAAAAGAAAAACAAACGACTATAATTATAACCAAAGTGAATTTTCATGTTTTTCACATTTCATTAGATTTTTATGTACAAAAATATTAAAATTATCCTAAGGCAAATGTTATTTTTAATTATTTCTTTGTTTTTATATATATATATTATATTTATTTGTATTTCAAAATAATTTTTATTTATCATTGAAATAATAAAGTGGCTGGCCTTGAATAATAATAATACAAGTAAGTGGTATATGTATCTTTACTTTAAAATTGCATATCAATATACACACACACACATACATACATATATATATATATTAAATGTATTGAATATCTTACACATCTTTGACGTTTAATATATAAGAAAATACTCACCAGTTCTCCAAGGATCTGGTGGATCAACATAACCAGTTACAATCATGTCGTCGTTGGGAAAGTTAACTCGTCTTCCTTTACATCTCATCTTGCGGGACTGTATACTTTTACTACTTTCTGTCGGCGTTGTTGGCGCAGAAACTGATTTCTCCGTTAAAAACGTATCATACGCGTTGATTTCCATATCTGTCGTCATCGCTTCCTACCTTAAAGAAATTCTCTACATCGGAAATGTTATCGCCATTTCTGCTGTTTTACCTCCCTGCTTCTTCGTACTAAATACAGTGCCATCTGGCGATTTTACTAATATTAACTAGAACGAAATATAATTTTAGTTTAATGATATTTTTGGCAAAAATATGCTTATTTAGCCTAAAGTAAATATGGCTTTATATGTCATTTTGCTTAACATCACAGTTTCTAAGAACCTATTGAAAACTTAAGTGAAGACTTGCTACATATTATATAGTTCATATGAAAAAGGATGTGAGCAACAGAATCTACATAGGACACTAAGAAACTGCTAAAAAATGTTCATTAAGTTCTTAAGTCAGTAAATCTTGGTAACAATGCTATTGTAAACAAAAATTTTCCAAAAAACATATTTGAGCCAAAATCAATACTTCCAACAAAATACTAAATGTTTTACAATAAATACAACAAAACATTAAATAATATCATAATAGTTTTACTATTTATACTACAGTGTTCTTTCATTTCATATATATGACAGAATACTATAGTTTACGTTTGCATATGTGGTCTGTCATTTGCATCAGTGATGCTAACAGTTGCACATTAGCTGTTAGAAACGGCATTAATGTTCATTTACACTAAATTTTTAATTAATATATTAATTTCTATGTTAAATAAGTTTATCAAATCCGACTTTTAGTTGAAAATATTTGAGAAGCCTTTCAAGTGATATCTAGTAATTGTTATTAGTGCTGTTTCACTTGTTTAGCTCTCTTTGGTAGAAGTTTGAAGTTTGTATTTTATACCCAGCATATAAATCAACATCTAATTTTGAAGACATTATCTCAGGCTTAAATAGTCAACTTTTATACTAGTATATATAGCAAAACTATTTAAACAAAATTCTAAAATTAACAATATTTTTCAATCAAATCAATAATATTTCTGGATAATCAAAAATAATTTTCATAAAAATCCTATAACTTTTCAAGACTTCACTTAATAATACTTGAAATGTTACAAAAATAATGTCTTTATTTCAAATAACCAAAGCAATTTATTATTATTTACAACATAATTCTGTACTAATTTATAAATCTTAAAAGTGATGGTCAAATATTTTTATTAAGTTTTATTAAAATTTAATTTTCTTTTAACATCTAATTCAAAATAATCTAAATATATACTAAAACACCAATTACAAAATTAGAATCAAATCTGAAAATAAAATTTCTTTTACAATTATATATCAAAAGTTTTTGTACTTTTCTTTTAGACATTAAAAAATTGTGATATGTAGATTTATGCAATAAAGATAAAATGAACTTTTCACAGACGTATCAAGTATTGAAAACAATAGAAACTGAATGTCAGAGGAAACCAGAGGAAATGTCAAAAATTAAATTCCCACCTTAGAAATCAACTCCATCAAAAAGTTTAATGAAACAAAAACATTTTTAACCTAATTTGATAGGTCTTCATCAGCTGATATTCCAAATAAAACAAATTTGAATAAAAACAAAAATTCAATAAATACCAGTAGAAGAAAGTATAAAATCTTTCAAAATACTCAACTGACGAAGTCCTATCAAATTTTTTTTTATTAACTTATCGCCGGAGTCAATTTCTAAAGTACGAATTTATTTTCCAAATAAATATGTATCTATCTCCAAAGATACAATTTACCGTGATTCATTTTCAGCATCAATTATTCGTTTCGCTGGAAGTTTTAATCAACTTTTATAGGTTAATAAAATGGCAAAATTTCACGTACAATTTTCTTAAATAATTTACACCGGAAAAAAATTACCAAATATAGAAAAAAATAAAAAAATAAAAATAGATTTTGTATAGTGGGACAAAGTCATTATACGGTAATTATTTTGTCAAATCTTTCGCAATTCCTACGTATTACAAAAAGAAAAACAAACGACTATAATTATAACCAAAGTGAATTTTCATGTTTTTCACATTTCATTAGATTTTTATGTACAAAAATATTAAAATTATCCTAAGGCAAATGTTATTTTTAATTATTTCTTTGTTTTTATATATATATATTATATTTATTTGTATTTCAAAATAATTTTTATTTATCATTGAAATAATAAAGTGGCTGGCCTTGAATAATAATAATACAAGTAAGTGGTATATGTATCTTTACTTTAAAATTGCATATCAATATACACACACACACATACATACATATATATATATATTAAATGTATTGAATATCTTACACATCTTTGACGTTTAATATATAAGAAAATACTCACCAGTTCTCCAAGGATCTGGTGGATCAACATAACCNAAGCCATACAATTCATACGTTTCTATTGAGGAGGAAGTTGCCGATATTTTAAAATACATTTTTTCGTTTTCCGAAAATAACTTCTAAATTTTTAATAGTAATGCTTTATATTTCCTTTAAAGAAATTCTCAGTTGTTGCCATGTTAATTAAACTAATTTCGGATATAAATTAAGGAGAAAATTGAGCTAAATTTTTTTATAATTGTAAATTTTCGATATTTTGTCTTTCAAGTTATAAAAAGTAATAGTAATTTTAAATTATTTGTTTTAAGAAACGTCATATTATTTAATTGTTGGCATAGTCGGCAGTGCGTAAGCATTTCGATGAACTGATCCTGCAATATTTTTTTTTTACAGTGTTGTATATGGTGAAAAATGACTACATAAAACTACAGAATCATACATCATTGATAGACTGCAAACGAGTAAAAATTCTTCTATCCGAAGTAAATTATTGTAGATTATTCTTTTGAAAAGGAAATTAAGAATTTTATATCCATTATCTGAAAATTAATCATAAATGTAGTAACAGGTCAGAAAATTCCCACATCTCACTCATAGTTTAATCATGAAAGGAACAGATGATCATCTATAATCAAAAATTGCTGTTAGTGATTTCGATTAATCTACGTTACAAATCCTTTCCTTATTTTCTCGAAAGTGAAAGAAAAATAAATTAATAATTTATTTACTAATAATTTTTCATATTTTTTTTAATGTGTGAATGTTTCATAACAATGTGTCAATGTGAATGCTGCCATAAAAAATACTTTCTTTTTGCGGTAAACTTTTAAATATTTCAAAATTGAGGAAAAATTATTTAAGAAATAATAATAAACTGTATACATTTATGGCACACCTTCCTACGCCACCCATTATTATATATATATATATAAAAGTACAGTAACTGTAGGATTCTTGATCGATGAGGCGTTGAGTTAAACTTCCCTAATTACGTCATTGCAAGGTGATAAGTCTATAAAATTTTATCACAGAATAACATCTGTGTTCTTATTTATATTTATCGTATTTTTATGAAAATTACATTCCTGGTATTAGAATTAATCGTTAAAATTATAAGGAGAAAAACATTTCTGAAATATCCGAAATTGAAGACATAACTAATCGCGTATAACTTATGATTATTAGTTCTTGAAAAAGAATATTTGTAAAATTAATGTTTGAATAAGTTGTTAAATAAATAAATGCTATTCTGAACTACATACCGTTATTGGCGAGTAAGAAATTTTCTATGGCAATGAAAATAAATAAAATATAAGATAAAACAGTAAACATTGATAGTGATCAAGTTATTTTTACAAAGGAAATTGAACTGAATAACAAACAGATTATTAATAACTAATTTAGACATTACGTAACACTTATATATTTTCTTATATACACTGTATATGTATGTGTACAATATGTTACATACACTACTTTTTGTTAGCGAATATGATTTGTTCCATGCACTATATAAGTGCTTATATTAGTTCATTTATCAGATTAGTTAAATATTTCAATACTGAATCATAATATAATTATTACATACATTTAAAAAATTATATTTAGATTGACTATGAATAATAAAATAAGTTGATAGGCTCAGACAAATATTTAAGATAATAATTTGAAAGCGTGAAAAACTTTTATTCCAAAATTATGTTATTTTTTGCTTCCAAACATACATGCATATTGCATATTCCATATTGCATATTCCAAACATACATGCATATTGCATACGCGAAATAATTGATGTAAACGTGCATTTACGCACGTTTACATCAATTATTTCGCGTATCATTGAATAGAAACAATGTTGAGTAATTTTCGAAAGATTTATTTAAAAAATGATAAGAAAAAATTTTTTGATAAGATTATACTATTTAAAGAATTCTATAAATAACAGTTATCTTGTTTTGAATTTTTTGTCGTAAATTATAATATTTTGATCAGATGATCGCGTTGTTCGATGATCGATAACTTATGTACATTTTAATCGATCGATTAAAAAAATTCAAATTACTGTTTATAAATGTAATAAGAAAACGAATTTAAAACATTTCAATACAATCGAAACGTAAATACAGCGATTACTTTCTTTTGAACTGAACTGTAATGTAACAAATAATTGGAAGATATTGGATTGTCATGGATGGATGATTACAATCTTTATAAAAATATTCTAGTATAAAGAATTTCCTTTTATAGCTATAAAATAACAGTTCAATTTTTTTTCCTATTAACAATTTTTCCTCTTAGAAAACACTGTTTTATGAATAATAATAATAACAACAAAATTAGATAATAAAACATTTAATTATAGAAATGCAATGGGCATTTTTATTTTAGCTTNTAAGTTCTTAAGTCAGTAAATCTTGGTAACAATGCTATTGTAAACAAAAATTTTCCAAAAAACATATTTGAGCCAAAATCAATACTTCCAACAAAATACTAAATGTTTTACAATAAATACAACAAAACATTAAATAATATCATAATAGTTTTACTATTTATACTACAGTGTTCTTTCATTTCATATATATGACAGAATACTATAGTTTACGTTTGCATATGTGGTCTGTCATTTGCATCAGTGATGCTAACAGTTGCACATTAGCTGTTAGAAACGGCATTAATGTTCATTTACACTAAATTTTTAATTAATATATTAATTTCTATGTTAAATAAGTTTATCAAATCTGACTTTTAGTTGAAAATATTTGAGAAGCCTTTCAAGTGATATCTAGTAATTGTTATTAGTGCTGTTTCACTTGTTTAGCTCTCTTTGGTAGAAGTTTGAAGTTTGTATTTTATACCCAGCATATAAATCAACATCTAATTTTGAAGACATTATCTCAGGCTTAAATAGTCAACTTTTATACTAGTATATATAGCAAAACTATTTAAACAAAATTCTAAAATTAACAATATTTTTCAATCAAATCAATAATATTTCTGGATAATCAAAAATAATTTTCATAAAAATCCTATAACTTTTCAAGACTTCACTTAATAATACTTGAAATGTTACAAAAATAATGTCTTTATTTCAAATAACCAAAGCAATTTATTATTATTTACAACATAATTCTGTACTAATTTATAAATCTTAAAAGTGATGGTCAAATATTTTTATTAAGTTTTATTAAAATTTAATTTTCTTTTAACATCTAATTCAAAATAATCTAAATATATACTAAAACACCAATTACAAAATTAGAATCAAATCTGAAAATAAAATTTCTTTTACAATTATATATCAAAAGTTTTTGTACTTTTCTTTTAGACATTAAAAAATTGTGATATGTAGATTTATGCAATAAAGATAAAATGAACTTTTCACAGACGTATCAAGTATTGAAAACAATAGAAACTGAATGTCAGAGGAAACCAGAGGAAATGTCAAAAATTAAATTCCCACCTTAGAAATCAACTCCATCAAAAAGTTTAATGAAACAAAAACATTTTTAACCTAATTTGATAGGTCTTCATCAGCTGATATTCCAAATAAAACAAATTTGAATAAAAACAAAAATTCAATAAATACCAGTAGAAGAAAGTATAAAATCTTTCAAAATACTCAACTGACGAAGTCCTATCAAATTTTTTTTTATTAACTTATCGCCGGAGTCAATTTCTAAAGTACGAATTTATTTTCCAAATAAATATGTATCTATCTCCAAAGATACAATTTACCGTGATTCATTTTCAGCATCAATTATTCGTTTCGCTGGAAGTTTTAATCAACTTTTATAGGTTAATAAAATGGCAAAATTTCACGTACGATTTTCTTAAATAATTTACACCGGAAAAAAATTACCAAATATAGAAAAAAATAAAAAAAAAAAATAGATTTTGTATAGTGGGACAAAGTCATTATACGGTAATTATTTTGTCAAATCTTTCGCAATTCCTACGTATTACAAAAAGAAAAACAAACGACTATAATTATAACCAAAGTGAATTTTCATGTTTTTCACATTTCATTAGATTTTTATGTACAAAAATATTAAAATTATCCTAAGGCAAATGTTATTTTTAATTATTTCTTTGTTTTTATATATATATATTATATTTATTTGTATTTCAAAATAATTTTTATTTATCATTGAAATAATAAAGTGGCTGGCCTTGAATAATAATAATACAAGTAAGTGGTATATGTATCTTTACTTTAAAATTGCATATCAATATACACACACACACATACATACATATATATATATATTAAATGTATTGAATATCTTACACATCTTTGACGTTTAATATATAAGAAAATACTCACCAGTTCTCCAAGGATCTGGTGGATCAACATAACCAGTTACAATCATGTCGTCGTTGGGAAAGTTAACTCGTCTTCCTTTACATCTCATCTTGCGGGACTGTATACTTTTACTACTTTCTGTCGGCGTTGTTGGCGCAGAAACTGATTTCTCCGTTAAAAACGTATCATACGCGTTGATTTCCATATCTGTCGTCATCGCTTCCTACCTTAAAGAAATTCTCTACATCGGAAATGTTATCGCCATTTCTGCTGTTTTACCTCCCTGCTTCTTCGTACTAAATACAGTGCCATCTGGCGATTTTACTAATATTAACTAGAACGAAATATAATTTTTATTTATTTATTTTTTTTATTTTTTTCCTGGGACGAAATTATTATTATAAAGTTATATTTAATTAAAATGTCTCGTATTTATATATATAATAATAATTATTATTATTATTATTTATTTTAAAAATTTGCGATTGGCCAATAGGCTTCGATAAGAATTTATGATTAATCAATGTTTATTTTTAAACGCGATAGCATTGAATAGAAACAATGTTGAGTAATTTTCGAAAGATTTATTTAAAAAATGATAAGAAAAAATTTTTTGATAAGATTATACTATTTAAAGAATTCTATAAATAACAGTTATCTTGTTTTGAATTTTTTGTCGTAAATTATAATATTTTGATCAGATGATCGCGTTGTTCGATGATCGATAACTTATGTACATTTTAATCGATCGATTAAAAAAATTCAAATTACTGTTTATAAATGTAATAAGAAAACGAATTTAAAACATTTCAATACAATCGAAACGTAAATACAGCGATTACTTTCTTTTGAACTGAACTGTAATGTAACAAATAATTGGAAGATATTGGATTGTCATGGATGGATGATTACAATCTTTATAAAAATATTCTAGTATAAAGAATTTCCTTTTATAGCTATAAAATAACAGTTCAATTTTTTTTCCTATTAACAATTTTTCCTCTTAGAAAACACTGTTTTATGAATAATAATAATAACAACAAAATTAGATAATAAAACATTTAATTATAGAAATGCAATGGGCATTTTTATTTTAGCTTGCATTATAATTATGCAATTGGTTTTAGAAGAATGGAAGATATTTCGATGATTATTATTAGAACATTTTCCTCCAGGATAAATACATTATTATTATTATTTTTAAATCAAATTTTAAAATGTATTTTTTAAAATATAATTAGAAATAATTTAGTGGAGGACGACAAGTGAAACCGGATTCCCCAGTAAAATTACGGAATGTGGATCAACAAGATTAATTTGTAACAAAGAAATAATAAGACAACTATCGATATCTTTATCGATCGAAAAATAAGAAACAGATCTTAGGAATTTATAGAGATGAATGTGAGTAATGATTCAAGAAATGTCATTAATCTCTTCATCTTGAAATATTTGATTAAAAATCAATGCAAAATTTTGATAATTTTATAGTATTAAGGTATTATTTATTAAATAATATCGATAGAGCTATTTTTATCAAATATTCAGGAGAATAAATATTCAAAATGGATATTGGAAAATGATAATTGTTACGCCGACATATTTGAGTTTCTCCGTCAATTATTATCGTTTTTTTTTATATTGCATACGCGAAATAATTGATGTAAACGTGCATTTACGCACGTTTACATCAATTATTTCGCGTATGCAATATGCATGTATGTTTGGAATATGCAATATGGAATATGCAATATGCATGTATGTTTGGAAGCAAAAAATAACATAATTTTGGAATAAAAGTTTTTCACGCTTTCAAATTATTATCTTAAATATTTGTCTGAGCCTATCAACTTATTTTATTATTCATAGTCAATCTAAATATAATTTTTTAAATGTATGTAATAATTATATTATGATTCAGTATTGAAATATTTAACTAATCTGATAAATGAACTAATATAAGCACTTATATAGTGCATGGAACAAATCATATTCGCTAACAAAAAGTAGTGTATGTAACATATTGTACACATACATATACAGTGTATATAAGAAAATATATAAGTGTTACGTAATGTCTAAATTAGTTATTAATAATCTGTTTGTTATTCAGTTCAATTTCCTTTGTAAAAATAACTTGATCACTATCAATGTTTACTGTTTTATCTTATATTTTATTTATTTTCATTGCCATAGAAAATTTCTTACTCGCCAATAACGGTATGTAGTTCAGAATAGCATTTATTTATTTAACAACTTATTCAAACATTAATTTTACAAATATTCTTTTTCAAGAACTAATAATCATAAGTTATACGCGATTAGTTATGTCTTCAATTTCGGATATTTCAGAAATGTTTTTCTCCTTATAATTTTAACGATTAATTCTAATACCAGGAATGTAATTTTCATAAAAATACGATAAATATAAATAAGAACACAGATGTTATTCTGTGATAAAATTTTATAGACTTATCACCTTGCAATGACGTAATTAGGGAAGTTTAACTCAACGCCTCATCGATCAAGAATCCTACAGTTACTGTACTTTTATATATATATATAATAATGGGTGGCGTAGGAAGGTGTGCCATAAATGTATACAGTTTATTATTATTTCTTAAATAATTTTTCCTCAATTTTGAAATATTTAAAAGTTTACCGCAAAAAGAAAGTATTTTTTATGGCAGCATTCACATTGACACATTGTTATGAAACATTCACACATTAAAAAAAATATGAAAAATTATTAGTAAATAAATTATTAATTTATTTTTCTTTCACTTTCGAGAAAATAAGGAAAGGATTTGTAACGTAGATTAATCGAAATCACTAACAGCAATTTTTGATTATAGATGATCATCTGTTCCTTTCATGATTAAACTATGAGTGAGATGTGGGAATTTTCTGACCTGTTACTACATTTATGATTAATTTTCAGATAATGGATATAAAATTCTTAATTTCCTTTTCAAAAGAATAATCTACAATAATTTACTTCGGATAGAAGAATTTTTACTCGTTTGCAGTCTATCAATGATGTATGATTCTGTAGTTTTATGTAGTCATTTTTCACCATATACAACACTGTAAAAAAAAAATATTGCAGGATCAGTTCATCGAAATGCTTACGCACTGCCGACTATGCCAACAATTAAATAATATGACGTTTCTTAAAACAAATAATTTAAAATTACTATTACTTTTTATAACTTGAAAGACAAAATATCGAAAATTTACAATTATAAAAAAATTTAGCTCAATTTTCTCCTTAATTTATATCCGAAATTAGTTTAATTAACATGGCAACAACTGAGAATTTCTTTAAAGGAAATATAAAGCATTACTATTAAAAATTTAGAAGTTATTTTCGGAAAACGAAAAAATGTATTTTAAAATATCGGCAACTTCCTCCTCAATAGAAACGTATGAATTGTATGGCTTTAAGTAAAAAGTGTAAAAATACGTTTATATAACATTGAAAAATCTGCATCAGAATGTTTTTAAATTATGTATCTTCTATGAATGCAAAGAATAAAAAAATAACTATTATTTGAAATTTATCTTGTAAAATTCAGAAAAAAACAAATCTCTTTTTTAAAGCTTCTTTAAATATCCATTTTCTGTAATAAAAGACTGATTTACGAGACGCCATTAACAGCAATCCTATCGATTTATGCTAAAATAAAATAAAGGAAAACGGCAACATAACCCACGATAAAAAATTAATTTTTTACACGGAATTAATTTTATAATTTTCCAATAAATTACAACTATTTTAAATTTGTGATAATAATTACTGATATACAAATAACTGAAGTAAACTACAATTTTTTCAAATTGCAGTCCAATGAATGCACTTACTTTTATCATAACAAAATCAGCATTATTCTAGCTAAATAAGAATTTGAAATTAATTCAGATTTAATACATCATTATATTTTTCTTGATCTGTCAAGAATTTTATAATGTATTTTATAATCTAACTTCCCCCAGTTTCTATATTATAAATAAAACTAATTCAATATAATTTAAACCATAAATATTTTATCTGTATACAGTTACATAATTGAAACCATTTGGGAATTTCGTACACATTTAGATGCGAAACGTATACAAATATTTAATCTTTCCTTTTTTTTTCAAAGAACATTATACAGGTACGATGGAAGCAGCTTTCAAAATGAATTAAACACACTCGAAAATGATTATAAAAACCGCAATTCAGCTGGATCGAATATTCACTTTAAAAAAAAAAGTCGTCACTAAGAACTGTGTTGATTTTATATACGCCCTGTACAGTACAGTACATTATTGTTGCCCATCAACTAGGTCAGAATATATATTTAACAAGTTGAATATTTGGGCCTCCGAATTCCTTTTTGTCTAAATTTTCATTAAATATTACAGAAGTAATCCAGAAACGAAATACAAATAGGTTGTATCACAAAAATAATAATAATAATAAAATAAATTATTAATTTATTTTTCTTTCACTTTCGAGAAAATAAGGAAAGGATTTGTAACGTAGATTAATCGAAATCACTAACAGCAATTTTTGATTATAGATGATCATCTGTTCCTTTCATGATTAAACTATGAGTGAGATGTGGGAATTTTCTGACCTGTTACTACATTTATGATTAATTTTCAGATAATGGATATAAAATTCTTAATTTCCTTTTCAAAAGAATAATCTACAATAATTTACTTCGGATAGAAGAATTTTTACTCGTTTGCAGNTTAATTATAAAGATGACCTAAATCTAATCCAGGTCATAAAACCTGCATTTTATTGATCACTTTTATTCATACAAATATTAATGGTTGAAAATCCGAAATAACCCTCACGATTTTACATTATAATTTGTAGGTCAGGAATAGAACCATTAATCTAACCCATATATTATAGACCTATATGAACTAACAATATAATTATAATCTAAGGAATTTATTTTCAAAATTTTACATTTAATTAATACATCAAAACGTTCGAATTTTTACAGAAATGACCTAAGCACCGAAAGGTTTAGTATCCTATCCAATGACATTGTCCATAGCGTACAATAAATAAATAAATCAAGGTTGGAATTAGAAAAAAAAATGGAGATTTCTTCAAGGGAATAACGCAAGATATTCCCTTCTTTGTTCGTAAATGATATTTTGTAATTACATTTCTTACGCAACTACAGCTTGCATCAAGTGTGATAAACTTATTGGTCATGGAGGGTCGGCTACTTTATCATTAAAATGTACATTAGGCGCGGGCCAACTTCGATTTTAGTAATTTCGAGGATACTTTTTTTTGTATTTAAAAAATGACTACTTATAAAAATCATTTATGAAAAAAAAAATGTTAATCAGTATAATTAAATATATGAACTGTACTGTACTTTAGTATATTTTACAAATCTGAAATATAATCAATGTTTTAATACAACACTGTAAAAAAAATATATTGCAGGATCAGTTCATCGAAATGCTTACGCACTGCCGACTATGCCAACAATTAAATAATATGACGTTCCTTAAAACAAATAATTTAAAATTACTATTACTTTTTATAACTTGAAAGACAAAATATCGAAAATTTACAATTATAAAAAAATTTAGCTCAATTTTCTCCTTAATTTATATCCGAAATTAGTTTAATTAACATGGCAACAACTGAGAATTTCTTTAAAGGAAATATAAAGCATTACTATTAAAAATTTAGAAGTTATTTTCGGAAAACGAAAAAATGTATTTTAAAATATCGGCAACTTCCTCCTCAATAGAAACGTATGAATTGTATGGCTTTAAGTAAAAAGTGTAAAAATACGTTTATATAACATTGAAAAATCTGCATCAGAATGTTTTTAAATTATGTATCTTCTATGAATGCAAAGAATAAAAAAATAACTATTATTTGAAATTTATCTTGTAAAATTCAGAAAAAAACAAATCTCTTTTTTAAAGCTTCTTTAAATATCCATTTTCTGTAATAAAAGACTGATTTACGAGACGCCATTAACAGCAATCCTATCGATTTATGCTAAAATAAAATAAAGGAAAACGGCAACATAACCCACGATAAAAAATTAATTTTTTACACGGAATTAATTTTATAATTTTCCAATAAATTACAACTATTTTAAATTTGTGATAATAATTACTGATATACAAATAACTGAAGTAAACTACAATTTTTTCAAATTGCAGTCCAATGAATGCACTTACTTTTATCATAACAAAATCAGCATTATTCTAGCTAAATAAGAATTTGAAATTAATTCAGATTTAATACATCATTATATTTTTCTTGATCTGTCAAGAATTTTATAATGTATTTTATAATCTAACTTCCCCCAGTTTCTATATTATAAATAAAACTAATTCAATATAATTTAAACCATAAATATTTTATCTGTATACAGTTACATAATTGAAACCATTTGGGAATTTCGTACACATTTAGATNTTCTTTATATTAATTATTAAAAGCTGTTATTTGTTTACTATACAGTTACAATTTGAAAATCAGACTATGTGAATATTAAGAATTCCAGAGTTGCTAGGCAACTGAATTCTAACTAGCACTTTGATATAGTTTTTTTTTTTTTTAAAGATGTCCTATTAATTAATTACAAAAATTACAACAAAATTACTGAAGAATTGGCACTAGTTATGGAGAAAAATGTTAAAATATGAAAATAATTGAGAGAGTGGAAATGTCCTGAACCCCACTAAATTTGTTAATATTTGGTATTTTTCTTTCCATAAAAATGAAAAAAAATTAATAATAATGAAAATAAAACCTTTTCTCAGAAACATGACAAAGGAAAACTAGAGAATGTAAGATCTAAGATCAACTATCTTCAGTAGGGATTGAATTAAATCAGTAGGGTCGATTTTGACTCATCCAGTGATCTAAGTTGAGATCTTGTTACACTTAATTTCTAAGTGATTGTTTACTGGTTAGTAAACAATCACTTAGAAAGTGAGGACAAGGAAAAAGGCAAATTGAAATGGGTGATCAAGGACAGAAAATAATAAAAACCTTGAATTTCAAGGACAAGAGAACTTCTCTCCCTGATTTCTCATCATGCCAGACCTTACTTGGTTGCATTCTCAACTTCACCTTCGACTCTCTCTGGATTGACATCACCACCTCTTCAGACTGTCAACAACATTGCTCCAGAATCACCAAAACAACAGAAGGACTCTTTCTTCTCAGGAAAAACAAGATTCAACAGACTTATTCATCATCTGCAGAGAACACCAACAGCACTAATTTCTATAAGTCTTTTTAGTAAATAAATTGAAACAATTTTTTTTTGTAAACATTGTCTGGGTTTGTCACACTCACATATGAATCTGCACCTCTTCCATACTGACTTGAGAGCATAATTCAGCAATCTCACATAATAATTAACATATTTGGTTTTTTTATTGTCCAAATTCATTTATTTGTTTTTCTTAATACTTAACAGAATTTTCTCTTCTATCACATTTCTACAATTCTCAACTCTTCAGTTAATCTAATAAAATTTCTTGGAAAAGTTGAATACACTGTCACTGCCATATTTCAGTTTATTATAATTTATTCAATGCATAATCAGTAAATTGTCATGAGTCTTCCTCTCATACTTCCTCCTATGCTTAGTAATCCTATCTTACATAGTTCTTTAAAGGTATAACCAATATATTTATATATGGCCTTTTCAATAATATTTACTGCTTTTAATTTATGTGCATATGCATTATATTCTTAACTTCTAAAAAATGTAATATATTAACTAATCTATTTAAAAGTATAGTTCACAGTAGCTCAAAAATCATTTAATACATTTTTAAATTATTTTAAGAATGGCTAAAACCAGTTCAGAATGATCTGGTTTCAGCCCATCCGATATTTTCAATGTAATAAAGTTATTAAATAATCATTAAAGTTTGTGGTTAATTTTTATTACTAGTTTCATTCATAGTAGCCTTTTTTAAAATATAGTAAATAGTGAATTAGTTAAAATAATCAGGATCCAGGTTTACCATAACAGAAACCTAAAGTATAATTTTATTATTTTGTACTTTTTGTATTGTAAATTTCTGAAAGATAACTGTCAATTTATTTATTTAATAATTTTTCATTTTTAAAAACATATACAATAAAACCTTGCTTTGTGGTACAGTAAAATTTAATATAAATCAAACTCAAGTGGTGTCAAAAACAGGAATGTCATTTAATCTCATTTAAGTGGCCAACAGAATAGGAAAGCCCAGGATTTCTAAACTCAGTATATTGTTTAAATTACTTTAAACAGAACTGAGCTTTGTTACTATAGTTTTGGAACGGTTTCCTCCACACAGATGATATTCATATAAAATAAATAATTTGCTCAGTGTAAAATAAAGATTCTTCTCTAGAATTTAGTAAGAAATAGAATTATATATTTGTTCAATAATTTTATACAAAATCTGATCATTTTGTAAAAATATAACTATGTAAATCATCAATGATTGGTCTAGGTCAGGGGTCGGCAACCTTTTGAGTCCGAAGAGCCAAAATTACAATTTACAAAATTTCAAAGTTTTTAAAGAGCCACAAAATTTTTTCTTGCCAACAATAAATAGTACTCGCATAAATAAAGTTTTTTGATAAAAAAAACTAATCTATTTATTCATAAGAAAAAATATCTATTTATTCATATATAAGTAGTTTTTCACAACAAATTAGATAATAGAAACATCCGACGACAGCGTGTCACGGGGAGGGGTGCGGTGAAAAGCGAGCACAAATGGCTGAGAGATAGAATCAGTGCCTAATCCTCGTTAATCGATTCAGAACGATTTTTAAATGTTTTTTTTTTTTTTTTTTGATAAAATAAATAATATTTGCGTATGGAACTAAAGAGCCGCAGCTTCACATCCAAAGAGCCGCATGTGGCTCCCGAGCCGCAGGTTGCCGACCCCTGGTCTAGGTCATTGATACATCACTTACAGCACTCAATGAAAAAAAATATTGACAAACCTGATGTAAAAGCTACTTTAATTATTAACACTTTTTCAAGACACTTCTGCATACTTAGTGACTTCTATTTTAAATATATCCTAATGACTTCTGTTTAATTTTTTCTGAATTCTCTTGTTAAAATACATTGTTTAATAAAACCTTTACCATCATTTCATGAACATATTGATTCCATTTACTTAATTTTGCTTACTTACGTATTGCAGTGCTTGATGAATCATACTACAAACAGCTTGCATTTATTTTATGTGTAATCTATTTCAATATACTATTATTCAATGTTAATACACAAATGTTTAACCCACTGTACAAAAGTTTGAATTACTAAATATTACAAAACGGTGTTATATAATTTATTTTATTTTTTGTTTACTTTTATAATTTATATTAAACTTTTAGTATGATTCAGTATGGTATTCTAATTACAGTTGTTCTGTATATGTCATTTTTTTGTGACCCCACTTATATGACCAGAAATTGTATACCCCAAAGGTGGCCACATGGTTTTACTGTGTATATTTTAATTGTAAAAGTGCTTATTATAGCTAGACACAAATCAAATTTAAAAAAAAATTTTGCTAATTTAATATTAAATTTTTAGATGATGTATTTAATTTTTTATAACAATTAATTAACAAAACACTTAGCTGTAACCAAAATGTTTATGACGACTTTTTTTTGGTCAAAAATGTATAATTTATGAATCCTGCATATGAAAATAAAACTAATTTTAAATCTTTTAATACATTTAATTTACTCATTTATTTACAATCAATTTCCTGTTTTTCTGCTTCTAATGCCAAACTACCAAAATAAAATTTTGGTAGCTGCAAACCAAATTGACAACTACAGTCAAACCAAGAACCAAGCAAATTGACAAATTTGGTTTGACTACAATAAACTCTATAAAAACTATCTACAGATAATTTGTAATATTAGACATATTCCATTTTTAATAAAAGTATCATCAGATAAAAATGTACTTGTTTCAAGATAGAAAATGTAACCTTATATCTAACACACACATACATACATATATACAGTAAGACCCTGCTTAACGCTGATTCAATATAACGCAGTCTGCTTGATGCCAAAAAAAATGCTCAAAATTTACACTGATTCAAATTAATGCGGTATTTCATTAATTCATATATAATATGATTATTCCCAAACACAAACCAATCAGCAAAAGGTGGTAATTCATCGTAGCGCTGTACTTTCCTTAAATCTATGTTTGTTTTGTGCAATTTTGGAAAAAATATAACATCATGGATGCCATAGGAGATAGCAACTTGGCTTGGCAAGAATTAACTGATAAATGCATGAATGGAGTGTAGAAGAAGTTATGGCTAAAGGTATCCAAGAATTCTCAACAAGAAGAGCCTATCACTGCATCATTATGTTGACCAAATTGTAAACTTAATTGACACAGGAGATGTAATGTAGACGAGCAGGATATTGGGGAGTTAGTGCAGGTTTCTGGTAAGAGCCTTACCAACGATGACTTCAAGAACTGCCAGAAGAAAGAATTCATGTAGAACATGAAAATAGAGATTCTGAAAATGAAGAACCCAAAGAACTTGCTACAGATTTCTTTAGTAAAAGTCTGGTAACGATAACCGAAATTGTTGATCAAATTGTAGCAAATGATCTAGATTTTGAAAGGAGTGCAAAAGCAAAACGAGGCGTTTTGGATGCGACATTTGCTTAAGGAGAGAAAAAAGCGACAAATGAAACTTCACAACTTTATTGCAAAAAAACAAAATTTTCAGAAAAGTCAGTACCTTCGTCATAAAAAATGAACTAATTAATATATTATTATACGTTTCTGTGTGCATATGTTTATGTATTATTTAACATATTATTATTATACAAATTAATATAAAATAATTTAAAATTAAAGTAAATTTTTTAAAATTTTCAATTGCATGTTTCCCTATCCCTATTTACTCTATGTTGAAATGGTCTTGTTTAACGCTGTTTCGCTTAGCGCTTTGTTGTCTAGGAACGCATCCCCTGCGTTAAGCAGGGTCTTACTGTATATGTATATATATATTAGATATATTATATAATTTTTTATTTTAATTATTTACTGTAATAAATATATAATTTATGTAATTATTACAATAAAACAACATACAATGTCAATTTCAAATTATACAATTAAAAATCGCCATTTTAATATCTAATGTTTAAAATTTTTTTTCTGAAATTAATTGTTTAAAATTTAACTGTCAAGTTTAATAAAATTATTATTAAATATAAAATATTACAATTAGAAATAAGGCTGTAATTGTGATAATTGTTTTTATTGTTTGAACTAAAAAATTCACAGAATAAATTCTAAACAGGCACACAAATTTTCCAATATTCCAATTTATTTCAATAATGAAATGGAAAAATATAGTTACTGAAAAGCTTACAAAAATTACTCAACAATGAATTCTCAAAAATAATTATAAATAAAATGAATAATTCTTTTGGATGCCATTTTATTAACTAGCTTCATTTTAATGAAGTATAAAAGTCTTCCAAACAGAAGTTTATGCGAAATGTAAAACAAAATCAGGTTTCAACATTTGAACAGTACAAATTCTTGTTGAATTTCACTTTCTATATTTGATATCAGATTTTGTTTTTATATAAGTAATATGATTTTTGCTTGCTGAGCTGATGAAAATGTTTATATGAAAAATTTGCTCCCCCCTTTGAATATTTACATTTTTTTACATATTTAGTCAGGCGAATGGTGAATGCTATATCGTCCTGTTTGAAAGTCACTAATACATAACCTTAAACAAACTCCATCTTGTTTTTGCAAAACAACTTCACTGGTATTCATCGATATTAGTTGAACCCTAAGATTTTTAATGTTATAAATAAATAAAATTATTTTTTAAATTTAAAAATATAATTAAAGTATATATATAATTTAAAAAATAATTACATAATAGTTTCTGTTTTGTTTTCTAATATAACTGGTTCGCCTTTGTGAAACCATTCTCCTTTGAACAACAATTTTCCATCAGTAAATCTGGCATTGAAACGCTGCTCCACAGGAGCAAATTCATCTGAAAGTTAACATACTTCATAAAATGTTTATCTCTTTATTTATTTAATAAAACTCATCTACTTACAATCACTTTTCTGTTTTGCTGCCTTTAATGCCTATTTAAAAAATAAATAATTGTTCTTTAATAGATGTACAGTACATTCAATTCCTTTTATAAAAGAAATATAATTTACCTTTCTAATTGTTGTCCAATCTTCTAAAATTTCATTTTCATGCAAGAGATATACAATATATGGCCGTACTTAAATTAAGATTAACAACATAATATCTTTATTTATTTATTTATCAATTTAAAATATAAATATATTGTCTTTTCTATTTTGATAATTATTTAACAACTTTTAGACATTGAATTCTACAATCATAGTCATCATTTTTTATGCACTGTATGTATCATATAAGATGATTCCCTCTAGAGCAGTGTTTCTGAACGGGGGCAATATCGCCCCCATGTGGGTGTTTTTCCATGTTGAGGGGGCGATTAGTAATAATTTATATTTTGGGGGGCAAAAAACAATATTCTGGGCGATGTAGTAAAACATTATATTAAGAATAATTAGATATTTTATTCATTATATCGTACAATAATTAAACAAATAACATTATACTAGTTACTAGTATAATGTTATTATAACATTATACTAGTTACTAGTCTATTCAATGTATACAAATTTCGCGTTAGCCTTGTCCCTCGGCATCGGAATTTCGTAGTGAAAGGGGCGATACTATGTAATGGTTTTATTGAAGAGGGTGACAATTCATTAGAGGTTGAGAAACACTGCTCTAGAGTGAACACTTACTTTGTCCAATAAAACTGTAAAACTGATCAACTGCTTCAACATGAAATGAAGAAACCTTCTGTTCATATTATACCAGACATATTATGACTTATTAAATTATTATTATAAATAAATTCGAGGAATCTCCCCCTCAGATTCTGCAATCTGTTGAACCAGGCTGGAGAGCGGGCATTACTGTCCATACCAATGATGAAAGGTAAATGAAAAAAGTGTATTAATTTTGAAAGTTCCAAAAGCTCCACCTCTATATTATCAGAGGGTGCTAGGCAAGTTGAATTTATCAGAAATTTTAAGTCTATACCAGCACAGTTGTTGAGAAGTCGTTCAACAGATGGAGAACCAAGGAGATTGATATTCCTCGATTAAAATTAATTATAGCTGATTTCACTCCTATGTATAAGCAATCAAATAAACCAGAAAATCCAAGAACTTTGTGCGTAGCCCAAGGCTCCTGAATTAATGCCACGTCGATCCCGTGATCCAGCGCATGCTTAATAAAATGGCCAGTAACGGTGGCCGACCAATCTAAGTTAATTTGAATTGTGTTTATTCCCATTACTGCCTAGTATTAGCCCTGCTAACCTCACAGTGAAATTTATAAATTGGGCAGTTTCTATCATGAGCACTGTGGTGGACATCAACACATTCGTCCATGCTTTTTCTAGATTTATTATACCTAATGCAATTTATGCATTTGAAGTGGCCCCGTTCCACTTGGCACTCAGCAGATGAGTGATGTAGAGAGCACTCAGGACAGTGCCTCTCGGATTTGCACTGCCCCTGCAAATGTTTCTATCCCACGCATTTATTGCAGCACCTACAGTAGAGCATCAATTATTTGACTGTTCTAGTCGGCAAATTTTAAATGTCCGCTAGTGATGCAGTGCTACAATATTTGGCTATGTCTTGGCTACTTTAATATTATTTTTGTTAAATTTTTGCGTGGTTTAGCTGGCAACACTAGCTCAAACATGAAAGGGAGGCCAGTATTTAAACAAGACTTAATTTTCTAATTATGAGTGGTTGTTTGTTTTGTGAGCAATAAAATAATTTAAAAATAATTTTTAACGATACAATAGCGATGATTATTATTTTTAAAAAAAATTTTGTTAGGCTTAACATCGATGAAAATTTAATGCAAAGTAAGTTAACGATATACTAATATACTAATTACATGGGATATACTAATATACTATACTAATAATGTATTTTTTTAATTTTTTCAGTTATCCAATTTTTTCAGTTATCTGACCAATCTGAGTCCCCAATTGAGTCAGATAATTGATGCTCTACTGTATAATAAAAATTGTGGACCTTTCGTGAGGACCACCCCATGTACAAAACATCCCCAGACATTTTAATTAGTTTCCTTAACTCAGGGGTAAGAGTAACAACCCAGGACCTCTCACCTCTTTCCTTATGTAGAAAATGTGCTTGATGTGCTGCCGCACATCATTGATTTGGTCAGAGAAATGACTGATAATAAACTCCTTGATATTTTGTTCATCTAGTTCCCATTTGACCCTTGGAGTAATTATTCTTGGGTCCCTCATACTGGGAGTCCTGACTCTGATATCCTCCCTCTTGTTGAGGGAGTCAAAAAGCCTCTTTGCACCCTCTTCATTAGAGCAGTGAACGAGAACCCCATCTTTGATTGGACGGGAGAGTTTAACTCCCACTTTAAGTTGAGTCAAATTGACACTTTCTTTCAAATTTTTTTGGATCTCAAGGCCACTTTTACCCTCATCTTTATTATATATAATCACCACCTTGTTAGGTCGAGAGGATCTCATTTTGAGAACAGAGGCATATGATTTCTTTGCCTATTTTGTGGGGACAATTAGACTTTGAGTCCCCTGATTAGGTACTTGAGAGGTCTGTAATTCCTCTTTTAATTTGATGTAATTATTATGAAGACATCAAACATGTCCTGAGCTTTACTCAGATTTATTTTTAGGCAATCTTTAATTTCTGTTTTTAAATTACAGCTAACATCCATTGCATCTAGTGCAGCCTGGATTACTTCATTGAACAACTCTTTGTTTGGGATGAAACTTGCCATTATTCTAACTTTACTACAATTTAAACAAGATAACCCTGATACTACTACTGTCCAGATTAAATTTCGATTAATTTTATACTAATTCTATATAAATGTTATACTTTATAATAACTTATTCTATATTGTTGATAGCTGTGACACCCAAAAGACAACTTTTAAACAGAAACTCACCAGTGATGAAAGGAACAACCTATCAGCACAAGACCAACAGTGATGAAAGGAACAACCTATTTACTATAAAGGAAATTGCTTTTAGCCCTTGATTTAAACAAATTGATTAAAAACCTACTACTGTGAGGTAGGAATAAGGACTTATCACACCAGTGATAATAAGCACAAACACTCAAAATATCAATGGGATACATTTAATAAAACGAGAATGGGTGTACATTACAAACTATTAAATTAATAATTGACATAAAATAACCAAAATGCATTTCGGACTATCGGAATAGTCCCTCTTCAGTTGGTATACATATGTAAAAAAAGGTGAGATACTTAGAATTATACAAGACAAAGAAACCGTTATAAAAGTATGATTATTGAGTAATAATTGGGTGTAGAGGAACAGGCTTAAGGTGGCTTCATTATGTTAAATGGTAGCTTGACATGAGGGATACTATTATAAACAGTATTAAAAATTAGTGAGATATGATGATTGTTTTACAAAATAAGTTAAATCTACATACCATAACAGTAGTAAGCTGGAGTTTGAAGGTGGTATATAATATTGGTGGTGTTTATAATAGTATCCCTCATGTCAAGCTACCATTTAACATAATGAAGCCACCTTAAGCCTGTTCCTCTACACCCAATTATTACTCAATAATCATACTTTTATAACGGTTTCTTTGTCTTGTATAATTCTAAGTATCTCACCTTTTTTTATATATGTATACCAACTGAAGAGGGACTATTCCGATAGTCCGAAATGCATTTTGGTTATTTTATGTCAATTATTAATTTAATAGTTTGTAATGTACACCCATTCTCGTTTTATTAAATGTATCCCATTGATATTTTGAGTGTTTGTGCTTATTATCACTGATGTGATAAGTCCTTATTCCTACCTCACAGTAGTAGGTTTTTAATCAACCTATTTACTGTCATAACTAGTTTGTGTTTCATGCTCACCTTTTCATTTATACAGAGATATTTCATTTAAGTGTTCAATTCTAAGTGAATAATCCTTTATTACACACCTACATACATACAAGTAAATAAAAAAAACAATTTATTTTTTATTAGGAAAAAAGTGAACTAGGACGTCTTAATTTTAAAAGACATATCAAACCACTTGCTTTTAATAAAAATTTTCAATTATTTTTCAATTTAGTTTTGTTTCTGTGAACATTTCTTATGACAGTTTACAAGTTTCTTAATGCTATCTAAATATACATTTTTGACTTTTTGATAAGCCTCTTATCACTGCTTCTTTGGTATTTAAACCTACAATACAGATGTTTAATCTGCTAGCAACATCAATAGTAGTACTCTGTTATTAAGGTCATTTAACCAAGTTAAATTGATGACAGTTTCCTGGATGTCACTGTCTGTCTGCAATCATTTTCCATGCAAAAACGCCTTTAACTTAGAAAAAATAAAAATATGAAAATGCCAAGTCCAGAATGAGGGGCAAATAATCAATTATTTCCCATCTAAACTTTTGCAGTAATGTTTGCATTTTTCCACAGATGTGCACTTTAATGAAGTAGACTCTCCCTTAACACATTAACACCACAACAGTGGGCCATGGTCCTTTTTTTGAACAAAATAGCACAAAAAATTATGGCTATTTAATATAATTTATCTGCATTGTTAAACATTTTTTTTCTCTCAATTTTTAGGTATGTTAGAAAATTGCAACATGTGGCCTGAATGATATTTTTTTTGTTTTTACTGTCACAACTAGGTGCATAGACAGACACTAGGCATTTCTGACATCAACCTTTATTCAGGAATATCTTGTTGGCTGAAACCCATTTCGTGGCATAAGCACCTCTTCTGTCAGCATTTCTTGTAAGGAGGTGTTAACTGGTATACATCTTGCTTAAAATGACTTATTTACCTGATATTTTTTCTCTGATCACGTTATGCCATTTTGTATTTTTTATGTTCATCAGCTTTTAAATTCAACAAAATTATCACATTAAAGGTTGCATAAATAAACAGATGCATATCCAAGAGAAACAGAATAATTAATGAAATAATATAACTTTTTTTTTACTGTTTATATACACCAAGAGAACATGAAGTTTGTTTCTTGAATATTTTATATTTTAATGATATTGTAGAAAAAACATTAGAAAAGGCAAATTTTGCTCATTTTTCATATTTTATGGGAGAAAAAAATTCCTATTTGTATTCTATCATTAAAAAAATTTGCTGGATCAAGTGCAATTTCTATTCCCATAGGCTGTGCTTTGACTATTTCTGTTATGTTTACACGGCTAGTGTTTTGCTCCAAAATAACACAGCTCAATTTTCAATGTAGTGTATGTTGATTTCTGCAACATACAGCCTGGATGAATTACTGGGTGTGTTGCATATTTACAACACATAGTACTTAATATGTTAGTCACTTTATTCTATGATATGAGTGGATGGTTGCTTTATTATATAATATTTATAATGATATATTTTGATTCAGTTTTTATTTGTGTGTTATTAGGGGTTTCTTTTATTCAAATAATTAAAATAAAATTTAACCTCATTATGCATGTGCAAGTGAGATAAACTATACTCTGTTCATTTGGATGTGACATTTTTTATTTATAAGATTATTTTTCAATTTTCTTTAAAGGAAGTATGGAGAATTTTATAGTTTAAATAGAAATAATAAGAATAGCTATAGTAATTTTTATTCATATTAATCATTTTATTACAGATTATATATGCATTCAGTTATATTCTCAGTGTTTATGCATATTTTTATAGCAAATAAAATTAGCACAAAGCCAAGTATTTTTGTTATTTATACAAAAACAAAAAGTACTTAACTTATGCTATTTATTA
Source organism: Centruroides sculpturatus (assembly GCF_000671375.1). NCBI lineage: Eukaryota > Metazoa > Arthropoda > Arachnida > Scorpiones > Buthidae > Centruroides > Centruroides sculpturatus. The sequence continues at coordinate 992,091 of NW_019384415.1, read as the reverse complement.
TTATATTTATACCAAAATCATTTCAATAGCTAATTTCAATTTATTCATTAATATTTATTTCATAGAATCATACAATTTATATCAAATAATTGTAGTTATATATTAATAGACTGAAAATAAATTTATCATTAAAATTAAACTTAAGTTCAAAATAAAATAAGAAAAAAGGATATCTGAAACAGTTACTGGTTTTTTTCTTTTATCTGGATTTAATGGATCTGTTCTCCTTTTATTTTTCTTAGGATTGACTTGTTCATTCCATAAATCTAAAAAACAGTAAATATTAAAAATAAATAAAGTTACTTTAAATCAATATTTTTAAAAATATATTTCTTGATTCAATTCTTAAAAATGTATACTTTTATTAAATTTCCAACGTTTATTTTACATTATAAAACCAAGAAATCATAGAATTTAATAATCTATTAATAATAAATTGATGTACAAAAGACTAAATATTACATAAATGAACAAGGTAATTATGAATAATGCTTTTTTATAAATAGCGTTAATAAAGAGTATATGAGAAAAACTCGAGTTTACTATAATGTCCACAATATTAAACAACATGGATTGGAAAGTTCATAACTCATCTTTTATTCACTGTAAGAACTCTAAGCTAGTTCAGACAGAAATAGGCTAGTCAAAACAGGATGTGGAAAAAAAAAAGTTTATTTCTACATCATGAATTTTATTCTCACTGTCATTTTGCAAAACAAGAATAATAAAATGGCACTCATACAAGAACCATAGAAATCATCATGAAGGAGGCTGATAACACATTGTTTTTTATGCTTACTTTATCCATTTATCAGAATAAAAGTTTCAATATTAATTATAATAATTGTAAGAATATAATAAATAAAAGTTTTTTCATAGCTGCCACGTTTAAATCTCATCTCCAGAAATTTGTCATTTCAATTAATGAGAAATATTTTTTACTAGTGGTAAAGTTCAACATGTTAAATTAGATCACAATTTTGCAAAACAGAAAAATTTGCGAAAAAAGATGTAACCTTCAATGCATAATCATTACTCTTTCAATTTTTTCCCCAGCAATTCACTCTTTAAATAAACTAAGTGTTAAATCATAAGTGTTATATATATAATACATGTTAAAATAAACTCTAAAAAAATTAAATAGAAAATAATTTTAATGTTTTGATTTAACACTTAGTTTATTTAAAGAGTGAATTGCTGGGGAAAAAATTGAAAGAGTAATGATTATGCATTGAAGGTTACATCTTTTTTCGCAAATTTTTCTGTTTTGCAAAATTGTGATCTAATTTAACATGTTGAACTTTACCACTAGTAAAAAATATTTCTCATTAATTGAAATGACAAATTTCTGGAGATGAGATTTAAACGTGGCAGCTATGAAAATATATAATATATATATATATTTTATTATTATTATTTGATATAGATAAAATAGAAATGAAACAATGTAATAACAAAGTTTTTGTCTTTCAGCAGTCAACTTGTTGAAGAAATGTGTACTTGATGGATTGGAATAGTCAGACCATCCAATAGTATATTAAAATTCTGTTTTGTTCCTCCAATTACTGTTTAGAAACATTACATAAAAATATATTTTATGTAACTTTTGAATTAGAACACCATAGTACTTATCAAATGACCAAAAGGTTTGGGCAGTTTTTGCATAAACTGCACTAACTGTTTTGGCTACTGAATTATATTTTAAATTACTTTTAATTTGAAATGTGGATTACATCTGTTTCCATTAGAGTTAAATGTTTAAAATCAGTATATGTTAATAAAACAAAGCATTGTTTTACATTAATCACATTGATTAGCTATGAGCTAAACAAACAATTAGAATAAAAACTTTGTAAAAATTTAAAAATTTTTTATTCTATAATGTAATTTTTTGATTAAGAAAGTAAATTTTAAAAAGATGAATAAAACAGCACTGTAACAAAACCAACAAAACCATTATTACTGTCCAAAATAGGAATCATTTTCATCTCAAACAACTATAAACATGAAACTATTTAATAATATATAACTAATATCAAAATATATGCAGATTATGATGAACTTTTAAATTAAAAAATGAAGTACTTGAAATCCTTGATAAAATATTTGAACTGAGAAAGAAATAATGGCAATATTTCTGGTTTGCTGGTGTGTGATATTTGACTTATTGAAGAATATAGACCATATATAAATGAAACTAATTTTAATTGACTATGTGGAACATTTTTTCATGCTTACTCTTTTATATATAGTAGATACATGAGTAAACACTTTAATATCAAGCAGATTTCTACAATGTACAGTTTAAAACATAAAACATTTCGAACGCCCGGAAAAGCTTGTTGCACGTGACCAACGGAATTACCAAACGTTATAATTTAGAAATTAAAAAGAAAAATTTTCCATTTTCTACTTGAAACACTCTGTACGTTCTAATTTTCAAATTTGTCCTTTTTCGCCTGAGGACGACGATATAATACTCGTCAAAAGTACTTGCGATTTAAGAAAAATTCGTATTAACGCTGAACTCAGTGCTTTTTATCAAGAAGCTATACAATTTTGGCGTGAGTTTTATTTATTTATTTATTTCTAAAACTAATAAACTAAAACTGTAATGACATCATTACTTTAAAGTTCATTAACAAAAAAGCAATGGCAGAAAGTAATGCTGTTGTGTGTAAACAAAATGAAACAGTGCATAGTCAAGCTGGAGCCATTGTTTTAAATGTATACAGGCTACTTATTTTTAGTGGTCAAAATTCACTTTCACTTTACAACAACAAGAATGTAAAAGCAATGAGTTTATAGATTACTAGAATGACAAATATCAAGAAATTTTAGACATCAAAGTTCTTTGAAAAGACATTATATAGATAATAGAGAATTACTGAAAATTTATCAACTTTCAAGATACAAATTCAAGCATGGAATGCCTAATAACATCAATTTTAGCATGGATTGAACATAGAAAATGAACAGGATAAAACTAAAGGCAACATATGCATGTACAGTGGTGCCTCATATAACATACGCCTTGAATAACAGACGCTGCAAATAACGGACTTTCTGTTTGACCGTTACATGACTCGAGCAATGGAGTTGCTGCAAACAACAGACTTTCCGTTTGGCAGTTACGTGAGATGAACAATGGACTTTCTTCGAACAAGTGCGAATGATGTTTCCACTCTTTTGCCATTGCCAATGACAATCTGCTATTTTTAGGATATATTAGTATTATTAGAATGTATTATTAGTATATCTGAAGTAGAAATGTAATGTAATATATGTTGATGATTTAAATAAACATTAAATGTAATGTAATATATGTTGACGATTCAAATAAACGAAATGTAATTGTGTAGATGCCGAGGTGGCGGGACGAAAAGAGGTTGTAAAAAACAAACGGAGCGAGAGTAGCTCGTAGAAGTGTTTAGTGATCTTAATTAATAAAGAATTATTCGTATCATATAATCTGGCAAGTTAAGTCATTTATAATGCATCATGGCTTCTAAAAAAACAGAAAGGTGATTTCAATTGAAACAAAGCAAGAAATCATCAGGAGTGAAAGTTGACAAAAACTTTCTTGTCGAATGGGGAGAGGTTCAGGAGTTTACCAACACTCATTATCCAAACAGAGCTGAGGCCAACAGGATCAATGATCTCTACGATGACACCTTTGTCCGTCATTTCCGACAGGTGTTAAAGAAGAAAGAGAAACAGACCACCTTGGTCATGTTTTTCAAGAAGCCAGCGGGCAAAAAACAAAGGATGGAACAAGAGAAGTTGACCCTGCAAGTTCCGGTAGCCTCTCCTGAATCTGACTCCGATTAAAAAACAATAAAAAAAGACCCGCTGCAATGTGTAAAAAGTCTGTATCTGTATGAATGTGTAAAGAAAGTGTTCTTCCACCTCCTCCTCACAACATCTGACTACCCGGAATAATTGGTGTCTGCTCCATTTTCATTTTTTATGGTACAGTACGGTTATTTTATGCTGTGGAACGAATTATATGTTTTAACATGTATTTCTATGGGAAAATGCGTTTCGTATAACGGACGTTTCACTTAACAGACGTGCATCTGGAACGGATTAAGTACGTTGTACAAGGCACCACTGTATATGTTGTGCATGTATTGGTAGTTTTGGGTAAAGCTACAATGGCAGATGAGTATGTCAGCAGCACAAAAAGACTTCACATTTTCTAAAGACACTGTTAATGACTTTACACAAAGAAATAGATGTTTAATGAGTTTGTGATTGAAATTTAAAACTGACTTATAACTTGCCTCATTGCAAAATCCCAGATTACCTCTTAGGTATGGATATCTATACATTCCTCCAAATTTTCACAAAGTAATAAAATTTAAACAAACCTGAAGTTATGTCAATACTATTTCTATCTTCTTCAAGTCGACGAATCTTTTCTTCTAATTCACATTTTATTGAATCTTTTAATAATGATTTTTCACTCTAAATAAAAAAATTAATAAAAAATCCTAAAAAAATACTTTAAGATAAATTTTGAATTACATTGATATAACTGAATCTTAAGATAATTTATATTAAATTCAAAACTTCAAATGAGATAAAATATTTATCTACCTCAAAATTTTGCTCAGAAGCAAGTTTTTCTGCTTCATGTTTATTCCTAATATTTGTCATTTTTAATTCTTTAAGTATTCCTGTAATGTATTTATTTAATATGTTAAAATGTTGTCAGAATTATCAATTTTAATATTTTAATATATTGTAGTTAGGTTTAAGTAATCCCAAAATACTCATACCTGCTACCTCTGTACGAATTCTCATATTTTCTTGTAATTCTTCTAAAGGCTGTAGATATTCAGGTGCTTGACCTGTTTTAACTTCACCTAATTTTTTATCAATTTGAGTAGATCTTTCTTTGTATAATCTGTATTAAAAATCAAAATATGTAATTTCAAAATATTTCTTAACAACAATTACAAAAGCTAACAAAACCAATTGAAATTAAATTACATGTTGAAATTATTCTGCATATTTTGAATTCTATACTAATTTTATAAATAAATTGCAGAATATGTCTTTATATTACAAGTGAAGTATTAATCACTGAATAATTTTGATAATTATTAAGAATTATTATTAATAATTATTTAGAATTTAAATATGTGATTTAATACCACATATTTAAATTCTAAATAATTTAAGATGTTAAATATGTGGTTTAATACCACATATTTAACATCTGGTTAAATATGTGGTTTAATACCACATATTTAAATTAATAATATTTACAAGAAATTATGCAGCATTAGTAGTATGTATGGAATATATTTAATATTTCTTGTAAATTTTTCATCCTAACAAATTTTCAGTCTCTCCAACACATCTGTTTACTCTTTTGCTTGATAATGATGACCTGGTAATTGACGACACATCATTAACAATCCACTCAACATGTTTAATGCATCACAACAATAAATATCATGGGAAAGACGTGTATATGTCATTGAGTGCACTTACAATATATAGTAGACCCCCTATAACACGGTAGATACGTTCCACATTATAAGAATTTTGCGTTGTAGGAATCCTTAAATACATGAGCCAATCACAGCCTGACACGTGTGCAGTTTAGGGACTACAGCTATTTGAAAGGTTTTCTTCCATAAAATTAATCGATTCTTGACTAATTCAACTCAACATTTCCAAAACACGTGTAATTTTTTGGGAATAATCTGTATAAACTATGCTATAAACAAAAAATTGTAGGATTACTTATCGAGTGTGCACCGTTCAACGACGCCATTGCTTAAGCTTGTTTCGTCGCGAAGCAGCGCACCAAACAGCAACCGCAATTTCTGATAAGTTATTTTTCTGCGAAAAATTTGTTGAACTTTGGAGACATCATTAATAGAAATAACTTTTATGGCCGTTGAGTAAGAAATGTTTCTTTCACAAGAAATGTATAAAACTACAGTGCTGTATTAGACTTACGGTACCTAATTTACATACTGTACAGACGATAGTTAGTAAACTCAACTTACTCGCCTAAACTCTCTGTAGCATGGCTCTGGACGGTGGAAAATATATATATAATTATAAATAAAGTTAAAATAAATTAAGTTAATACTGTACAGACGATAATAATACTGTACGGACGATAGTAAACTCAACTTACCTGTCTAAACTCTCTGTAGCGTGTAAGTAGTTCGGCTGCTTGTCTACTATTGGTCCAGATTCGACCAATCCTGTCGCGACATGAGTAGGTGATGACGTTTTACCACATTTTACGCGTCCCTTTTAGCGTCTTTATATGAATACTGTCACAATTTTTTCACCGCGTTATAGGAACCCACGTTATAGGGGGGTCTACTGTATATATTTAGTTAAATATATTCAGATGATAAATACTTAAAATGTCATTAAACAATTAAAATTTGACTTACTTGATTATTTTATATAATTGGTGAAAAACAGTAAATTGATTATTAGATCATTAGAATGATTCAATTTATGAAAATGCTCATTAATAATGTATACTAATATTAGAATAATAATTTTAAGATAAAAATAACTTTTCCAAAACGTGATTTTATTTTTTCACAGTCATATTTTAAAAATTAGTCAAACATTAAAAGTATTCTATTCTTATATACAATAACAAATGTGTAAATTATTTCATTTATTTAACTCAAGGAAATAAAATTTGATACACTTACTGTTCTTTTAGTATCATAAACTGCTTTTCTAAATCTGCCATGTCCACAATGCATTCTGTTCTTCGCCTTTCACAGTCCTCTTCGTCCATTTCTTTTAATTTATAAAATAAGTTTAAAAAATATTCTTTTATTATTTAAGAATCATCCACATATTTAATAAAGTCACTTTTTTAAAGTTAATTTCTCTCAACTCTGTTCTAATTTTAAAAAATTAAGTTTTTTAAATAATAAAATAGTCATTCAATGATAATTCTCAAATAAATTAAAGACAAAGTTGTCAAAAATACTTATTTTTTAATTCACTTTCATATTCTGGAATACACAATGATCATTCAAACTCTTTTAGGCTACTTCGTCATCTTAACAATTATTAAAAATAATTTCTTTAAAACATGAAAAACTAGAAGCAAATTCAAGAAGCAGTATGGTTCCTGTATGTTGGATGCAAAATAAAACATATCCATTTTGTCTCTATTTCAATTTTGGAAAATAATTTTAACTTTAACCATATATTTTTATGAAAATCCAGGTGCTTGACCGGTTTAAACATCATCTAATTTTTTTTTTTAATCAATTTGAGTGATCTTTCTTTGATTTTTAATACAAATCATAATTTAATTTCAAAATATTTTCTTAACAACAATGACAAAAGTTCACAAAATTAAAATCAACTAAAATCATTATCGATAAATAAAAATAACTATTGATATCAGCCTAGGATTTGAGGTAGGTGTGTCACTTTCCAAATATTAGCAAAATCCAATGAATAGTCAGTAAAGTCATAAAAAAACCTGGCAAAGGCTCTTGCATAGCTTTCATGGCACTCAAAAGAGAGCATTGGAAATCCAATAATTTTCAATTATAGAAACATCAGGTACTGGACTAGTATAACGACGCATAATGCAGGCCTCACTTAAGTCTCTCACTGCAGTACTGCCAGATATGGATGCACCCATCATGATACTGCAGACAGAAGTGGGATTCATCTGAGAAGACTATCACACAATTCATCCCTTTGTGCACACACTGCAGCTGTAGACACCTGTGGTATACAGTCAAAGGTAGTCATAGTAATGGACACTTTGCAAAAATTCCCTGATGTTGATGGCATCAAACAATCTGTGTGAATACTGGATGTTGTGCAACACGCCCAAATTCTTGAGCAAGGTATTTTGCTAGCTAATTCTTTTAAATTAAGATAAATACAGCAGCATAATGGAATATTTCAGTTTTTGATACTATCAGAACAAGCACTCTTCAAGAAAGTACAACAAAATGTAATTTGTTGTCACACTCTATGTAATGAAGTTGGTGGTCACCATTTCATATATTTATTATAAATACACAGAAAAATATCAGTTTCATTCACTGTACTGTATGTACAGTACAGGACCTGATACTCATTATCCCAAAACATACATAAAAAAAGCTGAAAAGATAAATATAGAGCATGATGACAGCTGCCTACTACATAGGCACATCCAAATTTTCTGCAGGCAATAGAGCTGCTAATTTTTGTTTCTGAGAAATTCTGATCCTAGAGTTGCTTCATAAAAAATTATCTCATTGACCTCTACCAGCCTTTAAATTGTCGAACATTAATATCCTGTATATACAGGATGGGGCAAACCATTTGTTTCACCCACACAGGATATTGATGTTCTTGCTCTCACTATAGTAACACAACTAGGGCATAACCAAAATGACAAAATGAAGGTCAAATCCTTGTGTACTAGTGAGAAGTTTGCAATCATTTCTGATTTACAGCATACTGGCCTTCCTCAAAATCCGTTAAATCCTGTCAACTACCAGTTGAAAGAAAGTCTGAAATCCACACTGTACTGAGATCTCTTAATTCTTAACTTTTTCCTGATCTCATTACTAATTGGCATTTTTGGTGTGTTTGCCTTTCAAATGATGTATTCATTTGTCCATCTTTTCATACCACTTACTTGCTTTTCTGACAGAACAATTCTGCAGTGTCTGAAATTCTTACTTTAAACAAGCTTCTTCAATTCTTTGCTCTGACATGTTCCTTGTTCAGTCAGATTTTTGCAAATCCGTTTTGTTCCTTTCCTGATATAGTCAAACCTCAATTTACAAACTTAATTCATTCCTAAAAGTTGTTCAGAAACAGATTTGTTCTCAAACCAAAACAAATTTTTCCCATAAGAAAAAATGTAAAATGGATTCATCCATTTCCGATCCCAAAAACAAAGCCCTCTTTTTTACCTTTTTAGATGTATTTCATTCATAAAAATACCTACAAATACAATATAATATAATACAGTAGACATCCCTATAAAACAGGTTCATATAATTTGGATTTGTATATAATTGCAAAAAAATTGCAACCATATTCATATAAACACGCTAGAAGAGACTCCTATATAACGGTAAAACGTCACTGCCGACTCGTGTCGCGACAGGATTGGTAGAATCTAGACCAATAACAAATATTGCACAAACTGTTAAGTTTAAATGAGCAGCAGCCCTACTAAAAACCATTTATTATTTAATGTCCATAAAAATTATATTTATATTAATGATGTCTCCAAAGTTCAGGAAATTTTTTGGAAACGTGCGTGCCCCCATTCGATGAAAATGAATGACTCCACGATGAAAACAAGCTTAAGCAATGGTGTCATCAAACGGTGCACACTCGGTAAGTAATCCTAAAATTTTTTGTTTATAGCATAGTTTATATGGATTATTCCCAAAAAATTATATGTGTTTTAAAAATGTTGAGTCAAATTAGTCTAGAATCGATTAATTTTATGGAAGAAAACTTTTCAAGCAGCCACAGTCCGTAAACTGCATACGTGCCAGGCTGTGATTGGCTCATGTATTTAAGGACTTGTACATCAATTTCATAAAGAACGGAACGTATCTACCATGTTATGGGGGTCAACTATATTATATTATATATATCTATATCCATTTTATAGTTTATATATATTAAAAGCAAAATATTCCATCAACACTAACCAAAACCATCATTTTACAAAAAAGTGCTATAAATACTCTCAACTCTGCCTGGATGAAATATAACCAAATCAATCAAGACAGACAAGTACTTTATCCACCATTGAAATATTATGTTTCAATTGCTTTGATTTAAGTTTAAATCTTAATTAATGAATTAATTTTGATTTTATTTAAAATTTTATTTTCAGTTTCAGTGTAAATCATCGGGTTCATTCATTTGTGACAAAATCTGCATCTCTCGTTCCAACTTGATAACAGAGAAATGCAAACAGATATCCAGTCACATTTCTGCAGTTCTTGATCTAGATTACTTAGGACTGCAGATTTGATCTTAATTTCTCTAAACTTCCCTGTAATTATTACTCTTGAAGTAGAGACAGGCTATCCAACAATTCTTAGGCACTGCTGTTGCAAATAATCTATAGATTCATATTCATAACACTTGGAAAGCCAATGTTTCTTAGAAATATCTTTATTTAAAAGATGGCCACCTGGCACCTGTAGCCTTCCTAACTTCTAGTTTTCTGATGGCTCTTCCCTGACCAATTTTTCTGTTACTATTACTATTGGATGTAAACACTACTTTTCGTTGGATTTAAATTGTCTGTCTCATTGGATGTCATCATATTTAGACAACATACTCAACATCTTTTCAAAGAGACAACCTTGGCCTACTCATATATAAAGTACTCTTGTACTTCAGCCAAAACTTGACTCATTTGTTTCAAAATGAATAGACTCAGCAAGGTTTCATACTCTGTTGCTTCTGATCCTCTGGTCCACTTGCTGCAATACATAGTATTAATAATTTCAAAAGTGTAATTTTTCCAAAACTGTTTAGTCTCTTCTTTTGAAAACCAAATTTTTGACGGATTTTTCTGTATTCAATTAAAATTTTTATACAAGATACTTTTTGATGTGTCTATAGTTGTCTGCTTATTCTGCTGGTTTCTAAACAATACACTTCATTACATTCATCAAGTGCAATCCAATCAAATGGTATAAAATATACTGATGTCAATATTCTCTGGATCAAAATTTTGAATCAAGTCTTAATTTAATCAACTCTTAATTAGCCACTTCCACGTCTCTATTATTTGCTTAAATTCATCTTTGAGTGAATTTCTCTAGCTCAATCTCTCTTTCAAACTATTTTTAATTTTTCTAATTTGAGCGCTCTCTCTTTTCCTTTCAAGTTCTCACTCTTTCTCTACTCTATCCATAATTATATAATCCAACTGATATTTAACTGCATCATTATTACAATTTTTACTCTTGACATACAAAATGTCTCCAGGGATTCACTTTCTTTGACTGGAATTGATTTTTTGAATCCTCCTTGACCTGGTTGGTAATCATCTTTGTATCCCATTCACTGTCACTAAATATATAAAAGCTGTAATGTCTCAATGCAAAACAATTGCATTTTATCTCTGATGACTTACCTTGTGAGTTTATGTTAAACACAAAAACAACAAAAAATTATAGTAAAACAATAAAAAAAAACTCTTCAGACTGCACATTTCAAACAAAACAGTCAATATCCATAACTTCATCAGACAGTTCAAACAACAAAGAACTTTGCTCCCTTCTTAAGAAAAAAAATGTCTTTTTTTAGAATTTACTTAAAATCCAAAAATAATTTTGGTAAGAAAGGCATTCCCTAAACTCAGTTAGTGGGAAAAAGTGATTTAAAAAATAACAATTATACTTTTTTTGAAATGTTTTTGTTCAAATAAAAATCACTTATTAAAAATTTTTAATGTATTTTCAAAACATCGTGTAAATTCACCTGTAGGACAAATATAACATATAATGATACATTATATAAGCACACATTGTTTAACAGAAACTAAATATGCTTATTAATCTCTGAGATAAACTTCCATACAGATAATTTGAATGGAAAGCTCAAACAATAATAATGTTGATTTATGTTTGATATTAATCCTATTAGAATGTAAATTTTATTAAACTGTTTGTTTTTGAAATAGATGAGAAATGACCTCTTAACTGTAAAATAGTTGTTTTACTAGACAAATTTAAAAATTCCATCAAAGCCAAACGATTTATGTTTGATATTAATCCTATTAGAATGTAAATTTTATTAAAACTGTTTGTTTTTTGAAATAGATGAGAAATGACCTCTTAACTGTAAAATAGTTGTTTTACTAGACAAATTTAAAAATTCCATCAAAGCCAAACGATTACAGGATTAAATTTGGCTAAATTTGACTAATAATAATTATTATTAGTAGTGGGAATTATTATTAAATACTGAGTATTTAATAATTACTAATAGAGGAAATGTAGCCTGATTTAATCTGGTAATTGTTTGGCTTTGATATAATCATCTAGATTTAAAATGTTTATATAATTCCATTAATCATTATATCATACTCTAAAATTCACTACTCCCAAATAATACTGTTTTCACAATGCCCTGTTAAGCTCAAAATAATAGCAAAATTTTTATTAATAGAACTCTTTCATATAATTCATAATATATTAAAAAACTTATGTTGGTTTATTATTATATTACATAGGTGAATGACTCATAAAATTTGATGATGATTTTTAATAAAAATATTAATATGTACTAATTGTTTTAAAATACTTTAAAATAAGCTTATTTTAAAACTTTAATATAAATAAGCAATAACATACCAGAACTATCATCATCTTCAGTTCCTGATCCAGATATTGAATCAGATTCTTCATTACTAGTTTTTTCACTCTCTGGTGAATCTTGATCCAATTCTTCTCCATCACTTTCATTAATCTCTTCTTTGATGCCTGGCATTGTGATAACAGAAGATATCTCCTAAAACATATTTAAATATATTTGTTGTGCAATATATATTCAATGTACAATAAAATAATCATTAATTAAATTATGTAAAAATATAAACTAATATTTTTATGTTATTTTCAATTTTTCAATAATCCTTAAGGGATGTTTTTAAAACTCTACAGTAGGGAAAGTGAGGCTTGTTACTAGAGAAACTTGTTAAAGATTAGTTTAAAGTCTCAGAAAGAAATGTAATATTAGCATTCCCTTTCATTAGTCCCATGGTTCAGGATTTTCTGTTCATTGATCTGAAGAGAGCTGTTAAGCTGTGACATCATTTTTTCTATTTTCATGCTTCAAAATTACTTTACATTATTTTTCATTTCATCTGTGTATCTCATGCATTTCACAAGATTAGTAGTTTTTCATTACTTTACTAGTTGTGTTAGTAATACAGTAGTTATGTTCTAACAATATAAAATTATTAATTAGTTCCTGAAAAAAACATGCTTTTAGAAAATATAATCTTATAGGACAAGTTGTTACAACATGTTGGGGACACATTGTTACAGTGTAATAACATGCCCCACCTATATTTTCAATGCAATATTACATGATTGTTTTTCTTTTTAGAAAATGGTATGGAATTACAAGCATAAAACTGATAGATAGAGGAGAGAAGAGAGAGACATCATCAGACAGATTAAAGCAATCTGCTGAAAAATGTAACAACAAATAGCAATTTCCTGAGACAGGTCACAGAGACATACAATGTAAACATGACATTATCCAGATATGTGAAAAAAATTAAAATGAGGGAGCAAAATTTAATAACCAAAACAAGCTATGCCGAACCAAAAAATTCCAGTGATCAGTTAAAAACTGGCTGAATTTATTAAGCATTCAGCAAGGAAATTTTTTAGACTTACAACAATCAATGCCAAATCATTAGCATATGAATATTAAAAAACACTATAAAATTGCAGCAAAATTTAATTAGAATGAAAATAAAAAACTCCTTAAGATTGGCTCTTAGGATCTTAAACAAAACAATCACTGCCTTAGTAAACCAAAACCCACTAGCCTTAGCTGCATGACAAGCTTCAATAAACAAAAATTTTCAATAATCTTAGTGAGGTTCCTGACAAGAATTACTTTAACTACCATGAAGTTTAGAACAGGGATGTGATTAGTAGTATGACTATTGAAATGTGCAAAGTATATGCAAAATACTCTGACCAAAAACATTTATGCACCAAAAAGAAGGCATTAGAACTGAATGAAACTATTAATGTGAATGTAATGATGATGATAAGTGAACACAGTATCATAGCAAAGGGACAATTTCCTATGCAACTATGGTACAATTTAAAAGAACTTTTAGTACAATTTTTCAATCTTTTTTAATAGCAGAACTCCCAACTTTATAAACTTTTCTTCTGGCACTCATACTTCTTTATCAATGTAGAGTTGCTGTGCTTTTAGTATTTTTAGTAATACACATAAGTGTTATATTTATGAGCACTGGAGCCAATCAGTAGCTGAGTGGATAAAATCATTGAACACTGGTAGTCAATCATAGGTTCAAGTCTCAAACAGACTGGACATATGAAATTTTCTGGGTTTTCTTCATATGTCTAACACCTGAATGGAGGCTAGTTTTCCATTGAAAATCTTTTCAGGTGGCAGTCCTCCTTGGCAGATTGCTTAAGTATTGTATAGCCTTCTTCCATTAATTATTTTGTTCCTTTAAGTGTCATTGCAACACCCTGATTGAAAACCACATCACCTCGCGTTTTTAGTTATGTTCCTACTAACCAATACCGTAAAACTAACCTTAAATTATATTTTTTTGTGTAATCTTAACAGCACTGAAGAGGGGTTGGGAATTTAAGCCAACCCGAAATGCATATGAATTAGGAATTTTTTAAATAAAACGTACGTTTCCTAACCAATTGCTGTCCGTTCGTCTACCAACTCGTTTTGGATTACACAGACGCTACACACTGCATTTGATGATACAGCAACCATGTCCTCTACACCACTGCTTTAGTATGTTGTAAGACCTCCGTATTTGAATATATATGAAAATATGACAAGGTATGAGGAATGCAGGCATCACATGCTATCCTTCAACAGACATTGCAATTTCAACTTCAGATCCTTTACATTAATACATGGCTGAAGATGGTGTCCCTAATTCTGAAATGCTTGATGCACAAAAAATCTGGAGACCATGCAGGCTAAGAAAGTGCGACAATGTGACAAACATTCTGTACTTTTGCTATCACATGGATCAGAGCGCATCAGGGAACGTTAGGCAACGAAAAGGTTGATCTCTTGGCAAAATCTGCAGCTAATGACATCACTGCTCCTATTGCTTATAATAAATATAGTCAACGTACTTTGCGCCGTATACTTTGGGAACATGCTCTTCATTTATGGCAAATTGAATGGGATCGCAATGATCATCATATCACTCATGAATACATTCCTGACCTACGTAAATTTTTCATGATACAGTGGTATTCACCCACCTACTACACCACGCAGCTGTTCACCAATCATGGCAAATACGCTTCATACCTTGTTAGGTTCACTGAAAGAAACTCTGACCAATGTCCTACTTGTCTTGTGACAGATGGTTCCAAACATTATTTTTATGATTGCATACTATTTGATCGTGAACGACTAGAGCTAAAATTACTACTAAATCAACAAGGAATTAACTGGCCCTGCCAATTATCAGACATATGGACATCTCTTGAAGTTTATAATGCCTTCACCAGACTTGCTAAAAGTATCTCTAAAATAACACATCAAATAATATAACGCTAAAACTACATGCACAATCTCATTAACTTGTCTATGATGTGGCTGAACGATAATATTTCAATTGAATGATCGTGCTTCTGGACATGTACCACATTTTCTGTGAAAATTTGTGTTTTTCAAATTGATTCACCTTGTGCATTAGCCAACTATATACTTTATATCTTTAGAGAATAACATTTCCAACTCACAGGGAGTGTGATTTGGAAATGAGGAGCAATCACTAGTGCCAATCTTCATCCAGTCATATTTTGATCATTATTAACTGGTGTCTGTGAACCATCTCTCGGCAGTGTTGTCCTGATGGAAGTGCTCTGCTTTCCTATGCGTCAACCACCCGTCGCGTTCATTGTCCTAATCGCAGTGCCTTGGATGTACTGTACTAATGGAACTACAGTGAAATTGCGCTCAAGAATAAGGCTACGTGCTATAGGTAAGTATTGTGCCTCATCGAATAATATCTACAGAGTTTGCACTACTCTCAAAGTTTGCATCCTGAAAGCAATACTACTGTATGTGATATACAACTGATCATCATGGTCTGATTATGTGTGAACCAAAACAATGTCCCTCAACAATCTTATCTATTTATTTTTATTTTATTTCATTTTTTTTATTTTCGTTTGTTTTATTTTTTTTTGTTTTGTTTTATTTACCATCACTACAACTTAATGTTATTTAATTTTCTTTATGAATATATATTGTAACGTATTTGTATTGTTTATCTCCTGGTAATGCTCCATGCGGGGCCAGGAATGTACTTGACAGTACATAGTAAATAAAAATGAATGAATGAATGAATGAATGAAACATTCCTGAGATACCCTAGCTATGGTGGTTGAGCATTATCTTGTTGGAAAATGGGCTGAAAATAACCATTTTCCAGCAAAGATAATTGGAATTTTAAGATACTCTTTAAGGTAATTACCTGGTATGCAATCTGACTACAACTGTAATCATTTACATACAAAAAAAATCATACTCCTAGAACATAATTCTGGTGTGATAAAAAAAAAAAAAAAAAAAAGTTCACCATAAACATTTTCAAACTGCTATGAGCTCTTCCTCAGGTGAAAAAGGGAGTTTTTGATGGGACGGAGCAAACATTAACAGTATATGAGATTTATTATTATTTTTTTTCCTCATATACCGTTAACTGATTGCTCCATCCCATCAGAAATTCTCTTTTTCACCTGAGGAAGAACTCACAGCAGTTCGAAAACGTTTGTGGTAAACTTTTTCTTTTGTTTTTTTTTCATCACACCAGAAATAGGTTCTAGGAGTATGAATTTTTAACACATCTTGGTGTTAATGTTGTTGTTGATTTCATTTACATACATGTCTGAGACATTGCTATATGCAGAGTTTTTCACTAATCAGACAATTCTATCTAGGTGCATAACTTTTTTGTTAATGAGTGTAATTGCAAAGGATGTAAAACAAGTAGCTTCCACTACTACTGCTGAACAGGATAATCTCATCACAGTAGTTTATCCTATAAATGCCACCGGTAACAGCATTCCATCTCTTTTCATATTTCCAAGGAAATGTTTTAAAAGATATTTTAAAGTAGATGGGTGTCCAGCTGTATAGGAACAACCATTCCTAGAAGATGGGTCACTAGAGAAGAAATCTTACTTTTCATGAAACACTATAATCAATACTAGGTGCAATGTAGTCCTTTCAGCTATACCTTCCCACTTATCACAAACTCTAGTCACTAGACAAATCAGTATATGGGACATTGAAAACTTATAATTGTTTTTAATGAATGAATGAATGAAAAGCAACCTGGAAATGATAATGGTCATTTATAAAATTCCGATATTGTTGAATGTCCTTACTAAATGCTTCAAATTCAAGATCATTACTGGTTTTCATTCAAGTGATATATGACCGTGACCATTCAAAGATATATTCAGTAAAGAAGACTTCATGCCATTGGACAATTCAATGGTTATCACATTTTAAAGAGAATGCTGAAAACTATAGCATCTAATAAAATTTATAATGAAACAGAAATTATTGTTAACAATAATGGTAAACTAATGTCTTCCAAGATCTTTACAGTCTGAAACAATCAGAAAACTAACAAGTGTGTCATATAGAGTAAAGAAGAGATTCATCCCTATCTGATGGGGCAAGAGTACAAACAAAAAACTGATCACAGGAAAAAATCTTGTGTTTAACCAATACTCCATGAAAAATGCTAGAGGAAAAATGAACTAAAACTTCAAAAATTAAAAACTAACAAATAAGAGAAAATTATTCAACAGAGATCTTAGAAAGCAAAAATTTCAACAAAAAGACAGCAGAGAAATTTTCAGAAAGAAAAACAAGAATTAGACATAAGTGGCAAATATAACTCTTTGTTTGAATTATCCGAAACTAGTCTCCATCAAAAGGCAACAAAATATGGATACAATGCATCAGTTGTACATGATGGGCTCATTCTTCTTGTGTCAGTAGCCACAATAGTTTCATTGTTTTATCTGTGCATTTTTGTATGTTATATCTGTGCAAATTTGAGCAGTGGTAGTGATGAATGAATTTTTATTTCAAAATTTATTCCCCCACTTTTCAATTTTTTGTCATGTTGCACAAACTATTAAACTATTTTGTAATTAATCACTTGAAAAATTATGTTAAAGCTTTTTGTCACAATTTGTTCTAAAAAGTGTTTGTTCTGAATTAAGTTACCATTTATTTGTTTTTTTTTAAATTCAAAACACATTAACTACTACTCTAAATACTTGTTTTTCTAATGTTAGAAGTAAACAGAACAAGTAAAACAGCAAAACCGTATTAGTACAAGACTATGTCTCAGAGACTCACTACTAAGTGATGCATTTTCAATGAAATTAACCTATACAATTTCAAAATTTCTGTCCGTTGCGTGTCAGCCTGGGTTGAATTTTTGTTGATGCGTAACAAAAATTTCTTTTTTGAAAAAAATAATCATGGCTATTGTATCATCTGAAATTATTTTTTTATTTTGCACAAACAATATACAGTTTAACCCAATTATAACATCATTGGATGTAACGACAACCCTAATATAATGTCAAATTTTTATTGGTCCCACGATTTTACTATACTAGATAATGTTTAAAAACATACTTGTAACAACATAAAACCCTGTTTTAATGTCATATCTGAAGCAATCCCAAATTTACAAAATTAGATTACAAATTTTATTTAAAAAAGAAAATACTACATGTTCAGTCCTAGGGTCAGAGTCCACTTCCTAGAATGACTGTGGGTAGTACTCTCACCACCTGACATCGGTTTGCCTGTTTGTAGAGAGAGTTGCCATTTTGTATTTTATTTTGACTCGGTTCTCAGTCCTCTGAGTACCTGCAAGTCTGGTTTTTTTTTATGCATGCATGATTTGGGTACCTAATACTCTGTGCCAAATTGCAACTCCTGACATGTACTCCTTCATACTTCTAAGATGGTAACACTGCAGGCAGTACAATTTTATAAAAAAGACATAGTCTTGTCAATTAACGTATTAATTAGCAAAATCTGTATTAAAAATATTTTTCTTCATAAAACATTTTTATCTTCATTTTGAAACCCTGTAACAATGTATCCCATATTGTAACAATATGCACCACTAGGAAGCATGTTAAAATGTTAATGTCTTATGAAATATATTTTTTATAATACCTATATTGAATTGTTTGTCACAAAAAAATTAATAATATATATATATAATACACACCTGAAAATGTCAAATGGTAAAATGAAAAAAGTTACTGATTAATATTTTAATAATATATTAAATTTATTAACAATAATAATGAATAATTACTAATAACTACCTTCAGTACACTCACTTGCAATAAGTAAATATCCTACATGTTAAAAATTTTTTCCCACGTATCTGATCACTAGGAAATTACCAGATCTCCTCAATTTCAAAATGCATCCTGAGTTTGAAAATCAAATTTTAAGATTATTTTTATGAAGGAAAAAATTTTTAAATAATCAATTTTATTAAGATTTATCAAACAGCAGCTGGAAAAAAAACAATTCAAATACTATGAAATAGTAATATTATCATCTGTGTGTTTTATTTCCATTCTCTTGTGAAATATAACAACTTTGTTTTAATGCTGCATCATAATGTCATCTTGAAGTCATTTTAAACATTAAAAAAATGTTTAATTTAATTAAGCAATTTTTCCAGCAAAGTTTATTTGAACATATGAATGTTTTGGACAGTAGACAATTGTTGTTTTGGCTAGTAAACATAAGACATCTTTACTTTGGACAACTAAAAATGAGTAAAAAGCATGTATTGCAATTGAGGAAATACAGAATATGTCATATTAATCATTTTACTAAGTACGCTAAAGACATCTGATGTTAAAGGGAAAGAAACATCACCACAGCCTTTAGAAGTGGTAGAAAAAAGTGGATTTTCCCTCATTTTGAAAATAATATATAATATAACCCGTAAAAGTCAAAACTCTAAGACAAACTGGTAAAAGCTGAAAAAAGTTATAGTTATTTCAGTATTTCTGCCAAATTTTCTCACATCATAGTGTCCAACACAGAATTTAAAATATAAACAAGAATGTATGTGTTATACCTCTGTACTAATTCACATTTGTTACATCCTATCAAAGACAAAACTGCAAACAAGAATTAAAATTAAAACACCTGACAAAACATTAAGAATTAAATTAATATATCAATATTTATTTTACTTATTGAGTTTTATACAGGAGGATCTGAGGTTGGAACACCAAATTCCAAAAATGTTTTCCAGATTAAAAGTATTTCCATCCTGGTTTCTATAAAGTATGATGTGTTTTGGGACTTTTTTTATTTTTGTATCAGATTTAAAAGAGAATGGAACTCATTGAAATCTCTAATGAATTAATTATAAACTCAAGATTTTCTTCAAAAACATTTTTCTCGTTAATTAAGTTTATAATATTTATCCTATTTTTTGAAAGTATCCTGAAAATGTTTAGCATTTAAATAACCTTTACTTTTAGTCTTACATTAAATTTAAAAACTGAGCACAAGTGGTCAAACCCTGTATTTTTTTAACAGTCAAAATACTGTGCTAGTTCTTTATATTTCACTGTTATACTTGTTTTGTTTCCATCGATACTTAATCAAAACCATACTAATCTTTCATTCTATTAGAGATATAATATTTAATACATAAAGTACGGCACTGTTAACTCAATTCTGACATTTGAAAAGATTAATCCACTTTTGCCTTTTTCCTTTCAATTTATCTTAATTACTGTAATAATGATTAAAAATTTTCATTCTCTAATATTGACCTGATTAATTTCATTTATTAAAAACATTAATTTCCTTCAAAATT
Organism: Centruroides sculpturatus; assembly: GCF_000671375.1. Lineage (NCBI taxonomy): Eukaryota > Metazoa > Arthropoda > Arachnida > Scorpiones > Buthidae > Centruroides > Centruroides sculpturatus. The sequence goes on along the minus strand of NW_019384415.1, from coordinate 971,423 downwards.
AATTTAAAAATACTTCCAAATCATAAAAACTTTTCATTCGAAAAACATAATTGTAAGACCTATATTTTTTCCTCTTCTTAACTATATAAAAAGAGAATACCAATGAATTTTATCATCAAACAAGAGATATATTTTAATAAATATATAATACCTTTAAAATGATAACACAGAGGGGTTATATCTATGGTTTACAATTAATTAATTTCACAGTAGATGTATATATTAATGTATAATAAATATATCAGCTTTGTTACATATTAGTTTAATAGTTAATCAATTAATTAACAGTAGAAAAAGTTTAATTTTGGTATTTAACGTTGTAAACTTGATTCTCAATGTAAAAATCTATAAATATAATATTAAAATAGAAAAATCATATTAGAAATATATCAATTATTATAGTAAAGATGAATGATTGTAAAATCGTTAAAGGTGGAATAGTAATTAAATGTTATATATGATACAGTTTGGGGTTCATACGATCAGACTAAAAATTCCCACTAGTATTATTTACTAGCTAAACGAAATAGTTTTAAAACATATTTACCATTTTTACAACGACTTACTTATTAATAAATTACCAAATTATCATTTCGGAAAACATTGCAAACGTCAAAATAAAACGAAGACAGAAACCGCAGACAGAAGGACAAACTAAATCGCTTCAATGATTTGATTATTCTTCAGCGCCCTCCTCCAAGACACTTTCAATCTAAATACAGTATTGCCAGCTTGACATTTTTTATTTTATTTTTTTANCCCCCACACACTACCAGGAATTACTCAAGATCAGGCATGCATGGTGTATCCTTTGAGAAAAAAATATCTAAAAAAGATGCACATTAGAATCGAGAAAATAAATACTAACACTCATTTTATTAGATGGCACACAATAAAAATAATTTGTAAGTGTTTTTATTACGTTTATCTGAATAAATTTGTTTGTAACAAAGTTTTACATTCAACAAAATATTTTGCCAAATCTGAGAAAAAAATTTGTCGAAAGAAACTTTCCTTTAGAAAATTTAATTAAAATACTTGAAATATTACATCTATGACGTAGACTCGTGACGTAACGCGTGACGCATTGCAACGACAAATTCGAATTCGTTCCATTTTGTATTGTTGCCGACGCCATCTTGGAAATTTATGCTTTCCGGAAATTGCGAGTTCTTTTTCCCTCCATTTTNTAATATTAAAATAGAAAAATCATATTAGAAATATATCAATTATTATAGTAAAGATGAATGATTGTAAAATCGTTAAAGGTGGAATAGTAATTAAATGTTATATATGATACAGTTTGGGGTTCATACGATCAGACTAAAAATTCCCACTAGTATTATTTACTAGCTAAACGAAATAGTTTTAAAACATATTTACCATTTTTACAACGACTTACTTATTAATAAATTACCAAATTATCATTTCGGAAAACATTGCAAACGTCAAAATAAAACGAAGACAGAAACCGCAGACAGAAGGACAAACTAAATCGCTTCAATGATTTGATTATTCTTCAGCGCCCTCCTCCAAGACACTTTCAATCTAAATACAGTATTGCCAGCTTGACATTTTTTATTTTATTTTTTTAATGTTTGTTTAGATTGGATATCATTTACGTTGGGCTAAATATATTTTAAAAATAAAAATATTTTTTTTATAAATAATATAAAACATTCAATATAATTTTTATCACAAAGTTAATAAAACAATTTTATTTCGTACTAAGTAGCATTGGAAAGGCCACGGATAAAACAACCGAATACTGGTAGTTGGTGGCGGGTTGGCCACGTAGAGTTTTCTTCATGTTAAAGAGGTGGAGAAAACAGGAAAACTCCACGTGTTCAGCTCGTCCTGGAGTGGCGCGAACCCACGACCGAACTACCAGTGTTCGGGAAACGAACCACATGGCCACCGGTGTGCCTCGATTATGACGAACTGAGTAACAATTTCATAGCTCATAAAGTACAAAAAGAGAAGATATAATAATAAATTTTATTTAGTCATCCTTGTAATCTGTCTTGTAATTTTTCTTTAAATTTTTTGTTGTAATTGAGGTTTTCTTTTTTGAATTTGTTAGGTTTTGTTAAAAATTGTTTTTTTTTTAATTTATAAAAAGCTGTTTTTTCTTTGTTATATTAAATAACTGTACTTTAATGGTACATAGCATTCTATTTCCTGTTTAATTACTTTTTTATTTAATGCAATAAAAGTATATACTAATTGAATTAAGTGAATTTATGAATTTTTCTTATGGAATATACAGTCCCTGGCCAAATTATTAGACGCACTATAGTTTTTGTGCAAATCTTAATTATCAGCTAGTACAATTTGGTCTTTGAATATTTATTACTAATGAATTTAACCTGTAATGTACAGTTTACTTTATTACATAGGTGTTAACACAAATAAAACGTTATATTTATTGAAAATTTTTGTTTTTATTAACATTGTAAAAAAATACAAAATCGCCATCTAGATTTTAGTATTTTGTTGAGCCACCTTTTGCAGCTATGAGAGCCTCAATCCGGCGCCGCATGCTGTCGATGCAAGACTGGACCGTCTTCTGCATTTGTGGATGGTGATTCCACATATGGATAATTTTTTTCCAAAAGCTGCGTTTTGGTTGTGATGACCTCTTTGTCCACTTTCCTCTTCATGAGCTCCCACACATTTTCTATGGGGTTTATGTCGGGACTATTACCCGGCCAATCCAACAGAGGGATATTTTGCTCTTGTAGACATGTTTTCACAGATCTGGCTGTGTGGCAGGGAGCTCCATCTTGCGTAAAAACCTGTGGCAGCAACCGATTTTACAAGACTTCCTTATATTGGTCTTGCCTCATGGTGCCTTTTACTAAGAACAGGCGCCCAGTGCCCTTGCCACTAATGATGGACCAAATCACTACTTTCGTGCGGTGATTAACAGTCTGAATGACGCAGTCAGAATGAAATTTTTTGCCTCTACGACGACGGACAAAATGAGCTTTGTTGGCTAAAATTTCAAATGTGCTTTCATATCTAATTCGGACCTAAGAAAACAAGAAAAAAATATCTTATGAATCATGTACCTACTGTTAATTTGTCTATTTTATAGTAAATAATATGTATAATGTTAAATTACGGATCTTCAGAAGTCTACGTTCTTATCACGCCACTGTTTGGTCCACTCCAAATGTTTTGCTTTCATTGCAACTGTTAACTTGGGTTTTCTTGCTAGTCGGTAAGCCATAAAATCCAGATCTTTCAATTTTCTGCGAACATGCGCTCAGAAGCATTCACGTTTGCATCTTCCAATTGAGATTTTATTGATTTAGTGGGAACAAATCTGTTTTCTAAGCAAATTTTCTTAATTAAGATAGACATCTTAAGAAAATTTGACCTTGAGGTGAAAATTGGCTTTCTGCCGCATTTATTTTTTCTTTTTGGATTCAGATTTTGATCTGATTCAACTTGTTTTTTTTTATAAGTAGTATGTTAGCTTCAGACACCTTCAACCTTCGTGAAATTTCACGGTTGGAATACATTTTTGTATTAATGAGGGCTTTTTTACGTGATGAAAGGTCCCCCTTTTTGCTCATGTTTGAAGATAACAATTGATCATATCTGGTTGGTAAAAATACTACTATCGAAGAAAACAAACACTTGCATAATTGTATACCACGAAATAAATACAAGAGGTGTACAGAAACACGTCGACACCAGTAGCAATTGAGAACGCGACTGAAACACATTCGTAGTTGTACACTACACTTTAGTGTCTAAGCTCTGATACCTTCCAATAAATTAATATTGTAATGAAATATAACAAAAATAGATATACAATGACATTAAAAATAAGTTTCGTTTATCATAATTATGATTTATAAGATAGGTCTACACCAGATCGGGTATAAAACATGTAATTATGAAAAATCTGTAGTACGTCTAATAATTTGGCTAGGGACTGTACAGTATATAACTGTTCATAAATACCGTATATTTAATTTTGTTTTGTTTTTAATGAAATTTTGTCTAAAATTGTTCTTTAGTTTATTTATTTATTTTTTCATGGGTAGTCTTGAATCAAAGAGAAAACCGGTGATTCCTCGAAAAAGAAAAATGTCTGAAGTCAACACTATACATGGAACCCCCTAATTAAAATTTGTCTGGGCCCCGTAAAGCTGTAACGCGCCGCTGACTTTCAAGACTGAAACATATGAAGATCATCTTCTCAGAAAAATAGGGCAACAGCGTTTGAACTGGTTTCAGTCGTGTGTAAAAAATAACATCCTGAAGACCATTGACTTACATTCAATTATAATTTTATGCAAAGAAATTTTGCAAATGTTTGTGTTCAATACTGTGTTAGTAATAAATAACTCAATGCATTTCATACTATGAATATAATTGAATATGAATATGAAATTAATAGAGAAGAAGGTGGTATTATGGAACCCCAATTACATTTTAGTGAATTGTAAACAAGGTATCATAACTACACCCACATTTTTTGAGCGAAAAGTACTGGTAACTAGTAAACTAAATGTTCCTAATTGGATTTTTCGCTAGTGTAACTATAAGTATGGTTTTTGAAGGCTTTT
>NW_019384415.1:953310-963334 GCF_000671375.1 Centruroides sculpturatus | reverse complement strand
ATTAATAATTTATGAAAATTAAATACCTTAATTTAAATTAGATACGCTTCTTTAAACCTAGATTTGCTGCCTGTAAAAATACGGAATACGTTTTTATAATTTTATTTCTTACAAATTTCTTAGCGATATTTTAGAAGGTTGTTCCATTTGGCATCGAATTAAATTAATTTATCAGATTAAAAATAATATTCGCTTGGACATTGTCTTTCAAAGAGACAATAAATGCGCTGTATTAGGAAATTTTAATAATTAATTAATTGATTGATTAATCATCTGGATCTTTTCTCTTCTTAATAATTAAATTCTTAAACTACTGTAGGAAGAAGTATCATTCTCAAATGTCATAATCCATTTTCCAAAGAGACGTGGAAACATTTTGGAAACTTCTTTTGCTCAAAACAATTAACAAGCAGCAAAACAACAGACAGGTAAGGCGTTTCAATTTTCANCTCAAATGTTATAATCCATTTTCCAAAGAGACGTGGAAACATTTTGGAAACTTCTTTTGCTCAAAACAATTAACAAGCAGCAAAACAACAGACAGGTAAGGCGTTTCAATTTTCATTCTACAACGTATATGCAGTAAAAAATTGTATATAAAAGTTAGAATCTTTATTGGCCAGTCTATGAGTTTATTATTGTAGAATGTAATGTTATTCATTCATGCATTTCGCTATTCGGGTGAGACAATCTTCTAGTCCTCTCTGTCCAAATGTAGATAAAAGATTCACATTAGTCTAATAACACAATCTGACAACTGACGCGTATAATCCATTCAGTAGGACAGTAATTACATATACTTATCGAAAGTTATCTTTTCCAAGTACTTTTAGGGTTTTCTCGTCTTTCGTTTGGGGATATTATGGCAGTTAATCGCCTAATTAATCCGGTTGCAATTTTACAAAATAATTGAGCCGGCAAAATCCATTTCATTCGTTTGATAGACTGAAGATCTCAGTTGTTGGCCAAGTTCATTTCGTAGATTTGCTGTCTCCACTTTACATATTATCCTGAGCATTGCAATAAATGTCATCAAATCAATTATAAATGAGTTTCTTTCTATTAAGAGAAACATTTCCTTTTATTTAAATAAATTTAAATAATTCCAACTAAAATCATACATTACAGTAAACTACATTCTACAATAATAAAACGCCAATACACCAATTATACTCAAATTAAACTGTCTCCAGATAAGACAGAAACAGACTCAGTCTTCCTTAGAAGAATTTTTAATTAATCTCCTTCTGTTTCTGTTCGGAGCACTGGACGACCATAGGTTATTTATAGAAAGTGACTTTCGTTTAATTTTGTAATATTAAAGCCCGGGAAAAATAAAAAAGACTTCTTTACTCCGCTGGTAAAAAATGAGGCTTGGCCCACAAAATGAAAGAGTAATTAATGATACACGAGACCCGAAATATACGTGCAAATCGCCCAACAAACATATTTCAAATTTTTTCTCCGGGATTAGATTGCGGATCGCTCACAGCAATTAAACGCAATCATATACGAACCAAGCGTTGAACAATATTCTAAAATATACGAACATCTATAAATTATTCAACTTTTAATTAATATATTGTTTCTATAAAACATCTAAATACAGTTAAAAGTAAACCGATATATTAATTATCAAAGATATAACTTAATTAACATTATAGCGAGACATTAACATGACCTCAGATTCAGTTTTCCATCTTACATTTAATATACATAATTCATAAATAACAATAAACAATATGTAATTATTCTCTTATTATCCATAATATATTTATTGTACTATTTATAATATAAAATATAATTAAATTTCATATTTTATAANTTCGTACTAAGTAGCATTGGAAAGGCCACGGATAAAACAACCGAATACTGGTAGTTGGTGGCGGGTTGGCCACGTAGAGTTTTCTTCATGTTAAAGAGGTGGAGAAAACAGGAAAACTCCACGTGTTCAGCTCGTCCTGGAGTGGCGCGAACCCACGACCGAACTACCAGTGTTCGGGAAACGAACCACATGGCCACCGGTGTGCCTCGATTATGACGAACTGAGTAACAATTTCATAGCTCATAAAGTACAAAAAGAGAAGATATAATAATAAATTTTATTTAGTCATCCTTGTAATCTGTCTTGTAATTTTTCTTTAAATTTTTTGTTGTAATTGAGGTTTTCTTTTTTGAATTTGTTAGGTTTTGTTAAAAATTGTTTTTTTTTTAATTTATAAAAAGCTGTTTTTTCTTTGTTATATTAAATAACTGTACTTTAATGGTACATAGCATTCTATTTCCTGTTTAATTACTTTTTTATTTAATGCAATAAAAGTATATACTAATTGAATTAAGTGAATTTATGAATTTTTCTTATGGAATATACAGTCCCTGGCCAAATTATTAGACGCACTATAGTTTTTGTGCAAATCTTAATTATCAGCTAGTACAATTTGGTCTTTGAATATTTATTACTAATGAATTTAACCTGTAATGTACAGTTTACTTTATTACATAGGTGTTAACACAAATAAAACGTTATACTTATTGAAAATTTTTGTTTTTATTAACATTGTAAAAAAATACAAAATCGCCATCTAGATTTTAGTATTTTGTTGAGCCACCTTTTGCAGCTATGAGAGCCTCAATCCGGCGCCGCATGCTGTCGATGCAAGACTGGACCGTCTTCTGCATTTGTGGATGGTGATTCCACATATGGATAATTTTTTTCCAAAAGCTGCGTTTTGGTTGTGATGACCTCTTTGTCCACTTTCCTCTTCATGAGCTCCCACACATTTTCTATGGGGTTTATGTCGGGACTATTACCCGGCCAATCCAACAGAGGGATATTTTGCTCTTGTAGACATGTTTTCACAGATCTGGCTGTGTGGCAGGGAGCTCCATCTTGCGTAAAAACCTGTGGCAGCAACCGATTTTACAAGACTTCCTTATATTGGTCTTGCCTCATGGTGCCTTTTACTAAGAACAGGCGCCCAGTGCCCTTGCCACTAATGATGGACCAAATCACTACTTTCGTGCGGTGATTAACAGTCTGAATGACGCAGTCAGAATGAAATTTTTTGCCTCTACGACGACGGACAAAATGAGCTTTGTTGGCTAAAATTTCAAATGTGCTTTCATATCTAATTCGGACCTAAGAAAACAAGAAAAAAATATCTTATGAATCATGTACCTACTGTTAATTTGTCTATTTTATAGTAAATAATATGTATAATGTTAAATTACGGATCTTCAGAAGTCTACGTTCTTATCACGCCACTGTTTGGTCCACTCCAAATGTTTTGCTTTCATTGCAACTGTTAACTTGGGTTTTCTTGCTAGTCGGTAAGCCATAAAATCCAGATCTTTCAATTTTCTGCGAACATGCGCTCAGAAGCATTCACGTTTGCATCTTCCAATTGAGATTTTATTGATTTAGTGGGAACAAATCTGTTTTCTAAGCAAATTTTCTTAATTAAGATAGACATCTTAAGAAAATTTGACCTTGAGGTGAAAATTGGCTTTCTGCCGCATTTATTTTTTCTTTTTGGATTCAGATTTTGATCTGATTCAACTTGTTTTTTTTTATAAGTAGTATGTTAGCTTCAGACACCTTCAACCTTCGTGAAATTTCACGGTTGGAATACATTTTTGTATTAATGAGGGCTTTTTTACGTGATGAAAGGTCCCCCTTTTTGCTCATGTTTGAAGATAACAATTGATCATATCTGGTTGGTAAAAATACTACTATCGAAGAAAACAAACACTTGCATAATTGTATACCACGAAATAAATACAAGAGGTGTACAGAAACACGTCGACACCAGTAGCAATTGAGAACGCGACTGAAACACATTCGTAGTTGTACACTACACTTTAGTGTCTAAGCTCTGATACCTTCCAATAAATTAATATTGTAATGAAATATAACAAAAATAGATATACAATGACATTAAAAATAAGTTTCGTTTATCATAATTATGATTTATAAGATAGGTCTACACCAGATCGGGTATAAAACATGTAATTATGAAAAATCTGTAGTACGTCTAATAATTTGGCTAGGGACTGTACAGTATATAACTGTTCATAAATACCGTATATTTAATTTTGTTTTGTTTTTAATGAAATTTTGTCTAAAATTGTTCTTTAGTTTATTTATTTATTTTTTCATGGGTAGTCTTGAATCAAAGAGAAAACCGGTGATTCCTCGAAAAAGAAAAATGTCTGAAGTCAACACTATACATGGAACCCCCTAATTAAAATTTGTCTGGGCCCCATAAAGCTGTAACGCGCCGCTGACTTTCAAGACTGAAACATATGAAGATCATCTTCTCAGAAAAATAGGGCAACAGCGTTTGAACTGGTTTCAGTCGTGTGTAAAAAATAACATCCTGAAGACCATTGACTTACATTCAATTATAATTTTATGCAAAGAAATTTTGCAAATGTTTGTGTTCAATACTGTGTTAGTAATAAATAACTCAATGCATTTCATACTATGAATATAATTGAATATGAATATGAAATTAATAGAGAAGAAGGTGGTATTATGGAACCCCAATTACATTTTAGTGAATTGTAAACAAGGTATCATAACTACACCCACATTTATGGAATTATGGTATTTATGGTATTATGGAACCCCAATTACATTTTAGTGAATTGTAAACAAGGTATCATAACTACACCCACATTTTTTGAGCGAAAAGTACTGGTAACTAGTAAACTAAATGTTCCTAATTGGATTTTTCGCTAGTGTAACTATAAGTATGGTTTTTGAAGGCTTTGTACAAAAAGTCCGAAAGTAGGCTTAGAGAAAATCGGGTGGTAATATGGAACCTTACTGTANCCCTGACGTTATTTCACGATTACGATTGATGCCTAATCAATGATGAATATTCATTTCTTGTTATGTTCAAGCAGTTTTATGACAGGCCGACGTTTTACTAACTAAACGATGATTCAATTGCAATTGTTTAGTTTACGGAATTTCGAACGAAGTTATGACATGTTTTGTCTCTTACAAGAAATGAAATTTTCCCCGACTGAGTGATGACGTCGACGTTAAATTACGAGTCGTTTTCCCATTTTGACACCAGACTATTGGAATTAGGGGCGGGAGGTCTCCATTAACTATACGTCAACTTCTAATGCAAGATAGAAGTGGCTTTATTTCAATTCAAAACTCTCTTCTTGAAAGGAGTTAAATAGAGGACAGGCCCCAATCTATTGCTAACAGGAAAAGTATGATGTACGGGGGCGAGGCAGTACATTACTAATTTGAGATTGAGAGCATATATTTTAAATTAAATAAATTTAAGATAATATGGAGAAAAATTGCTCGGTGTATGTGTAAATTTACATCTTTATTTTCAGTTGTTAAATATTATAAATATTTGAGAACTTAGAACAATTTTAAAAAGTTGTTAAAAAACTGAATTGTGTTTTTTTTCTATTCTTTCTTTCTTTGTTGATTGTTTGTGTTTTATATATATAGTTTTTACAGTTGGAAAAGGCCAGTGACCATAGTGCCGTTTACTTTAAATAAATAAAATACAGAAGAACCGTCTATGAAAATCACATGACTTATCAATAACCAACTTTTAAGGTAAAGTACTGATTTCAGCTAAAAACATTCGTACATCATAGAAGATTTTTAGTGTAGTTAAAATAATTTCTCCTAATCTTATCTTAAGACATACTTTGCAGCTAAGTTAAATTGCCAGTAAATACAGGGTATTGTGCTGACTTTAGCCGGTTGTATGATCCAAAACTGCTGCACATCTNGAATTTTGAAAAAAACAAATTTGCTGATTAAATACGGACAACCGTTTAACTGAAGTAAAACGGGTTTTCGCCTTGCTATGGATGGCTGCCTAGTTCAGTTCAGTCACATTCCGCTACAGTTCGCCTTTATTATCAGTTCGAAATGCGGTGGTTCCATAATACCCGCAGTGTTCCATAATACCACCTTCTCCTCTACTATGAATTTATAATATTAATTTCATACTGTGCCGATTGGTTTATCGATTAAGTATTATTTACAATACATATTCAAATTTTTGTTTTTTTTTCCAAGACTTGTTATATTCTTTAAACGTTCATATTGATTAATCTTTGCTGTACAGCATGTTTCTTTTTAATGTTCAAACGCTAATTTGTTTTTCTATCCGGACCATGACCCCGAGACCATCTGGACCCCGAACAAGCTTTCGCTTACAATTGCGTTTAAATTTAGATACAGTATACTCGGGGTCCGGATAGCGTAACTGGCAGGCTGCGAATTCTCAATTGCCGCTCTGTGCTGGTTTTTTTTTTTACTTCCAGATTGTTCTAAGTTATTTAATAAAATTATTAAATTATTATAATTATTAATTTAGATAAGAGATAACGCGTAACGTCTAACTACAATACCAAATTACCTAGTTTCTAATTATTAATATAGCATAATAATAGCCTGATTTTTAACGGCGATTGTCTGGCTCATTAATAATACAAAATTAATTATAGTTCGGTAATTTCAAATTGAATGTTAGGTTCTCTCTCTTTTTTTTTTTTAATTAATTCGATTTAAGGCGTCCAAGAAATTTCATTTCAGACAAAGGAAGAATTTTATCTTTTGAACGTTTTACCTAAGATTAAAGGAGTGTTTTATAATGCAGAAAGGAGTTTAATCTGTTTGAATTTTATTACCGTGTTTCCCCGAAAATAAGACCTAGCACAGGTTTTGCTGAATTGCGAAATATAAGACCTCCCCCTGAAAGTAAGACCTAGCAAAGTTTTTTTTTTTTTTTTTAATTGTAACGGTCATTGACAGATGGTTGAAAGTGGCCGTTGGCTTTTTGAAAGTACAGCCACTGATTGGTCAGCAGACAATTACGCCACACGGCATGATTTGCATAAGACTATGGCTTGGGAATCACAGATTTGCATAACGTTACGGCTGGTGATGGCTAATTGGTCGGCAGGGAATCACGCCACATGACATTTGAATAGTGCTACGGTTCAGTAAGCACTAATTGGTCAGCGAGTCCGATGTTGACGCTATAAAAAGGCGACAGTTTGACACACCGGATATACGTCACTCTCGTGTAAGTTGAACTAGGGAATTTTTTTGTTCAATGATAAATGTAAATTCTTCTTCCTGGAAAAAATAAGACCCAGCGCATTTTTCAGAGCAAAAATTAATATAAGGCACTGTTTTATTTTCGGGGAAACACGGTACTATACTAATAATGTATTTTTTTTTTCAGTTATCCGACCAACCTGAGTCCTCAATTGAGTCGGATAATCGATGCCACTATGTATATGCAAATAAACTGAATTTCTCTTAATTTTATATTTTGTATAAAATATTGATAAAAAGCAGATTGACACTTACAATAATTTATCAAACCATTTCTTATTTTTGTTACATACACACGTAATTTCTTAATAGTTTTCATATTTGTTTTAATTACAGTGAAGTGTCGAAAATCCGGATTCGGCTGTCATCACAAATCGAATACCTGAAATTCTGTCTAATGAGTGCAAATTGTAATTACCAGAGCCCCTTCGGCCGCCAATTTAAAGTCTTTCAATCTTTAAAATTGGCGTTTCCACTTCCCGGGACGANAGGCCAGTGGCCATAGTGCCGTTTACTTTAAATAAATAAAATACAGAAGAACCGTCTATGAAAATCACATGACTTATCAATAACCAACTTTTAAGGTAAAGTACTGATTTCAGCTAAAAACATTCGTACATCATAGAAGATTTTTAGTGTAGTTAAAATAATTTCTCCTAATCTTATCTTAAGACATACTTTGCAGCTAAGTTAAATTGCCAGTAAATACAGGGTATTGTGCTGACTTTAGCCGGTTGTATGATCCAAAACTGCTGCACGTCTGTGTATAACATGGGATCGAATCGATGACGTTGTTTGTCGCTCCTCGATTAGAGCAGTCACGTGCTCCGCTAATTGTTTTGATCAGAGCATTATATGTATCTATTTGAACTTATTTGTTAGTGTCAAATTTTAAAACAATTTTATCAATTATTATTTACTTGCTTTTAAAAATGAGTGTATTATACATGTATACGTCGATCATAAATATGAAAATGTATATTTTTTTAAATGTTTAAGTAATTAGTCTAATTCTTAGAATGTAAAAAGTTTTATTTTCCAAAAAGAAACTTGTGGAGTTGGATCTTTCTTGGAATACACGACTCGAGTATAATCATTAATAAAAATCGAATACAATTACGTCAAAGAAAGCTTTCTTCTTTATTTTACTCTCTCCATCCTGTAGTGACGAAGATGGCCTTTTTAAAGCCCATCATTGGTAGACGGCGGTTAAGCTTTAAGGCCCACTTGAATAAAGACAGAAGATGCCGACGAAAGACGACAAAGGTCTCTTTCTGTCCCGCATCTTTAATTATGAAGTAAAGTCACCATGCGCCACCTGCATTCAATTTAAAATCATAATAAAAATTTATATTTTGTTCAAATATCGGATTTATGTTTTTAATTTAATAAAATGATTTAACAAAACGTTATTAAGTGAATATAATATATATACAGTATTTTAAAGTTATATTCTTTTTATAAAAATTATATTTATTTTTATCGGTTCGTTAAATTTTCTGCCAATAGATGGCACTGCGGATGAGGATATAAATCAATTGATTTACAGAAACNAGTTTTCATATTTGTTTTAATTACAGTAAAGTGTCGAAAATCCGGATTCGGCTGTCATCACAAATCGAATACCTGAAATTCTGTCTAATGAGTGCAAATTGTAATTACCAGAGCCCCTTCGGCCGCCAATTTAAAGTCTTTCAATCTTTAAAATTGGCGTTTCCACTTCCCGGGACGAGGACCCAGGGGTTGGATTTGTGGGAAGCGAGTGTTCGGGTTGTTTCATTGTGTCGAATTGCACAGAACTAAGCGCTTGACGTGTGAGTGCGAGAATTCGAGTAAAGGTTAAACGGTGGATATCTTCGTGTACAGTGATGTTGTGTCCGTGTGTTTGTGCATCTTCGGCATGTCTAAAAACAGAAAAACAGTCAATTACCATACGAGAATACGGTGTGTTAAAAAATGAAACGAAAGAGTTCTTACCATCGGAAAATATTCACTTGTACGATAAATGGCCACTTGGTCCTCTTCGTGGTAAAGTCGGGGAGGGAGATTCTTCTCCCGAGAAGGGAGAAGGAGGGAGATTCTTCTCCCTCCTTCTCCCTTCTCCCTGTTTTGTAGGAACATTTGGGAGGGAGAAGAATCTCCCTCCCAAATGTTCCTACAAAACAGAAAGGCAGTGAGAAAGCGAGAAGTTCATTCATTTATAAGGACAAGATTATTACCTTTATCAGACAGTCTTTCTTCCCGAACAGTGTTACGAGAAGAGCGAAGGACCTGACCTGGCCTAACCTAACCTAACAGGAAGCTCAATCCTCATAACAGCTGTTTGGGAAGAAAGGTCGGCCGAATGTCGCGTCCGGTCAGTAAACGTGTCACGTCCGGATGGTCACAATCGGGAGTCAAATCCGTTGTCGTCGACCGAGTGTCACGTTCGGGAGACAAGTCCGTGGGTCACGACCGGGTAAGAGAGGTCACGACCGGGAAAAGGTGTCGAGTCCAGGTGAAAAGTGTCGAATCCGGTAAGAAATTCGCATCCTGGTGAAAAAGACGAAATCGAAGAGGGTCACCGCCTGGGCCAAGGCAACCGCAGCCGTCCGCAGCAACAAAACCACGGACAGCACGGTCCCTCGACTTGGGGGGCTCTCTCCTCCGACTCCTCCCCGTTCCGACTTCGGGAAAGCGGTGGCGTCGCCGTCGCGGACGAACGGGCAGAACGCGACCAAACAGAAAGTGTCAGCTCGGACGAGCTGTCACTTTCAACATCCTCCACAGCAAGGTCTGTGGCCGGATGACCCCCGAAGACCTCGGCCAAGCGCACTGGACCCAGGGTGTAGCGTCGCATCATCCCGACTCCGGGAGGATGCCACGCCACGCGCACTTGGCGAAGGTCTTCTTCACCCGCTGCCTGTCGCT
>NW_019384415.1:940159-945959 GCF_000671375.1 Centruroides sculpturatus | reverse complement strand
TTAATATAACATAGAATTAATAGTATACTATCAAATAGTACATTAATCAGATATAAAATTTAATTAAATTAGATAAAATGGCAATTAATTTACAGTTCATTAACGTAAGCCAACAAATTCGAATTTTTTTTAAAAAAATAATAAAAAATATACGCAAATAAATAATATACCAAATAAAAGTACACGTACTTCCATATTAGAAATTTTTGTTTTTATATTTTTATTACTGAAATTCGATTTTATACGAATTTTTTACATAATATTGTATTAGTAAATTTCCCCCAATGACCTTCGAATTTACCGAGTGAACCTACGCCTGTATGGTTCGAAAATTATAAAGTAAAAGAAAATTAAAAAGAAAAAATTATAAAAGAAGATTATTAAGAAGAAAATTATAAAGTAAAGTCACTATGTGCTACCTGCATTAATTTTAAAATCAAAATAAAAATTTATATTTTGTTTAAATATCGGATTTATGTTTTTAATTTAATAAAATGATTTAACAAAACGTTATTAAGTGAATATAATATATATAAAGTATTTTAAAGTTATATTCTTTTTATAAAAATTATATTTATTTTTATCGGTTCGTTAAATTTTCTGCCAATAAATGGCGCTACGTTAAAACGAACACTACGGATGAGGATATAAATCAATTGATTTACAGAAACCCAATAGTTATTTTGAAATGCGACATTGTGTAAATTAGCTGTGGGTGGACGTAACTGCCGAGATGAATGATATTTTAAAGAGGAAAAAAAGAAAGGCAACTGAAGGCGCGAACCCAGGACTGCACGCTGCAACACAAGGCTGATGGCGGAGCGTTTGAGGAAAAAAAAAAAAGATAACTGGTGGTATACCGCAGACTGCTCGCTGCAACGCAAGCGTAAGAGCGGAGCGCAGCTGAGCGGACCACCAGCGCCATCGAATAGAATAGAGATTTTTGTTCTATTTATACTTAATCTAAGGTACAAGCAGTGACGTCTATTAGCAGGAAATTTAATAAAACGTTATTAAGTGATTATCTACTATATATAAAAGCGGAAATTCGGCTTCTGCCACGGTATGCCAAGGACGGCCACTAGAGGCGCCCCTAGCTATTATTTTATATTTTTACAGTATATTATTATTTTTTGAAGTTATTTTTGAAGGATGTTGTGGGTAGAAAATTTTAAATTTGATTAAAAATCTGTTTCGTTTTTTCCAATTATTTGAAATTTAAGCGCTGGTCTAAATAAATTATGTATTTTGTTGTAATTAATAAAAAATTTCGTCCATCTGGACTCTAGCAATTTTCTTTAAAAGAGAGGGGGGCAGCCATGACCTAAATCGATGAACTATAATTACGGTGACCATATTTTTTGGGGGAAAATAAAGGACATATCGAAGAAAATTAAAAAATCTTATAAAATTCATAAGTTTATAACATTTATTACACATACATACACATTGTAAAAATTCAAATAACATTAATTTTGATACTTTTCAGTAGAATTAATTTTTTTTAATAGCACTGGTTCACGCTTTAAAAAGTCATAAAATTCTATACAGTTCATTTGAAAGTTGTATTTGACAGAAATAATGTGCTTACTTTTAACTGGGTTTTTTTTCATTCGTCCACATATTATTCGCCAATGAAAATATTCGTTCGACGATGCATTAGATCCAGGGAGACAAAGAAAATTCTACGATTTTACAAATGTTTTTGAAAGCAATTTTTTGCTGTAAAATGTTCAAAAATCTCAATCCACTTTTGATGGCAGAGCTTGTTATTCTGTCGCCATTCGTCGATCTTTTCGTTTGTGACATATTTTTTTACACACAAAACTTCATCAAATAATTCACTGTCGAGTATATTTACAGACCAATGATTCGAAATAAAAATCTAGCTTTCCTCTACCTTCACCCACAAAGGGATTTTGAGTAATGTGACCCATTCAAACACCTCTATTTCAATAAAACNGTTTATAAATGGGCTTTCGAGAAGCGGCTCACGCGGAGGTCTCATGGTGTAACGGTAAGCACTCTGGACCTTGAATCCAGCGATCCGAGTTCAAATCTCGGTGAGACCTTTTGTTTTTTCTGTCGTCGAAATTCGTGCCCGATGCAATTATGACGCCTAATAACGTATAGAAAAGTCTGCCGCAGGCTAGCATACAGTGCGTGTAAGTCCAACCGTATTGCACTCAATCAAAAATGTTCATTGTGATATTTATTGTGTAATCGAGTTACAATACCCAAGTACTTTTGACCAATAAATATCTAGCCTACCCGTTGTAGTCGGCGGCAGAATAGTAAAAACTTTTTATAGTTTACCTTTTTTCATGTACAGTACAAATCAAATAAGTCTTTTGAAAGAAAGGGCTGACGAATTTACAATTTAATGAAAAATTGTTCCTGGTGATTGGACATGGCGACAAGTTAAGGTATTTTAAGTGTCTATTACGCCTCCTATAAACGGGTTCATATATTGCAGATTCGTGTATAGCGGCGAAAAAATTGCGACCGTATTCGTATAAACACACTAACGCTAAAAGAAACTCGTAAAATACGGTAAAATGTCATCGCNACGTATGGACATGATGACAACACTGATTGCGATGGCGTACACGAAACTAAGTTGTTCAATATATTATTAAAAAAGTTTTTAAACTTTGCATTGAATTTACAAAATAAAGGACAAAATGCCTATTTTATAAAATAAATAAAGTTAGAGGACAGAGCAGTGAAATAAAGGACTGTCCTCTTAAATATAGGACGTATGGTCACCGTAACTATAATCTACAATAGACTGAATGAAAATTTGTGAAAAACAATAATGCGTAACACATTATTCGATTAGATATGTTTACAGAATCGCCAGAGAATTATTTGTATAGCCTTAAAAGAAGGTGGGATGACAGATAGAAAAGCATTAGGGTGCGACTATGCAGACGCGAATTTAATAGCGAGCGATAGTTCTCGTAAAGGAAACAATGCACAAGCGAGAAATCTCTCTGGCGAGAGCGAATTTCTGGTTCTCACACATATCTGACAGGGTTTGATATTTATCGCGTTTTGGTGCGACTGCAGACGCGAGAGAGCGAGAATATATGGAGAGAAGAGGCAAGACGCGATAAATATCAAAACCTGTTAGATATGTGCGAGAACCAGAAATTCGCTCTCGCTAGCGTTATTTCTCGCTTCTCGTTTGTGCATGGTTTTCCTTTGCGAAAACTAAATCGCTCGCAATCTCTCGCTCGCTCTAAATTCGCGTCTGCATAGTCGCACCATTTCGTCTCTTCTCGTCACATATTGTATCCTATAGCTCCAAACAACAACATTATACTTTCATCACATTGAAGAGCAAGCTTATGTAAATAGAATTATTGCACTGTATCCATTAACTAATATGTCTTTTTATTAGGATCTAAACCATTTTTATTGTATACATAATCACGGTTTTGTTGAGCAGTAAATATGAAAAATCTTAACTATCTCTCTGTGGCCCACCTTCCCTTATAAATACTTTAAGACTGATAAAGAAATATTATACAATTTTAAGTAAATTTTAATAGCGCAAATTAATGATGGTGAATATTATGCATAATATAATTTGTTTGTATGTATAATACATTTGTAATGTAATGTATAATAAATTGACATAATAGCAATTTAATAATTGGCTATTTTGTCAGTTTTGTTGGTTGTCATTTATTTATCCATAAACCTGGTTTTGGAGTCTAAATAAAAACTTTTTCATTGTTATAATAAAATTCTTATTAAAAAATTATGAAATTGAACTTGAAATTGAACTGTATCTTTCAATAAAAAAACACATTCGACCTCACGGCGATTCGATCTAGCGCTCTTGTAGTGATTGCAGTGCCCGTGGTGGTAACATTTGTTTCTAGTTGATTTTAGCAACTAGCGAAGATAGTCGAAAGGCCAGATAATCTACCAACTCTATCTGGCTCAAGATCGTAGGACCTTGTATGTAGGTCGCTTGTAACTAGTCAACATAAAATTAATCATATATTACAGTCCAATATAACGATATATGCTACTTGTAGCTGTTTATCGAGAGATTTATAGCAGAACAATTATTGCTAGCGGGACACGTCATTACATATGATATTATAGAAACAAATGAGAGAGATCGTTCTATACAATTGTGCTCTTTGTGTTAATAATTAGCTTTGACATCTGTCCCATCAGGGTCGTATTTACAAGCAAGCTATTTTACCTCTTTGCTTAGGGCATCGAGTTTCAAGGGGCCTCAAAAATTTCTACAAGAAATAAAATTGAAGTTAAATTTTCTAATAAATTTTGTTTACAAACCAACAAAATATATTTTAAATACTACACAAAATAAATAGTAGTTAATATGTTTATGTTAATTCTTTTCTTTTTATGATTGACTTCTAAAAATGTGATGGGTTTGTAAGGGGCCTAACACAGCGTTCAGTTTAAGACCTCGAAATGCTTAAATCCGACCCTGTGTCCCTCACAAAATTACTGGCATTTGAAACATTAATTAAGGAAAAATCTTTTAAAATTGACAGCATAACTTGTTCATATAAAGCTGAATAACCGGGAAACTTTTTGCCAATTCTTAATAGTCTTTCCGTCGGTTATATTTATGACCTCCGCATTCTGATTTCCGATTAATCATCTGTTTTTCATGTGGGAACAGACGAAAACTTATATCGGGCTTCCGTATGGCTTTGAAATTGCAATTTGGAACGCAACAGAAAGCTTTCTTTTTCTATTGCTATTCATCTTTACTGTTGACAATATACAAGAATGATTCAAACGACCCAGGTAAAATTATACCTTATCCCTATGCATGTGTACGCACGCTTCAACAGGAGAAACCGGATTGGGCAAATCCACATTCTTGACAACTTATTCCGCTGTGACATTTACTCAAGCGAATATCTGGCCCTTCCGAAAGAATAAAATCGACGGTGCAGGCGAGAAAAAATATTTTAATCTACAATTAATATTGATTTAACTCATTTCATGGAATCTTACTTGTTAGATCGAGACGACCAAGCTGCAGTTGAAAGAAAATGGCATCAACTTAACACTAACAGTTGTGTACCGGAATTCGACCATTCATTAAATAATACTGGATGGTAAAATTGTTAACAGTAAAATTAATTGAATTTAATATATTTAAATCAAATGTTTTTTCAGTTGGCATCCAATAATTAATTTATTAAACGAGAAAAACGAGCAATATTTAGAAAACGAATCGCGCATGGATCGTGAAATCGTTCCGTACAATCGTGTGCATTGCTTTTATTTTATATCGCCTTTTGGAAAGGGTGAGAATTTTGTGATTATTTATGATAAAAATAATGAAAATAAGTATTTACATTAAAATTAATTATTTCTAGTCGATTCAATATATATATATATACTAGCTTTTGCCCGCGGCTTCGCTCCCGTTAAGAAGTATTTGGAGGTAATGGATGGCCGCCATCGGTTAGACGAAACCTGGCCGTCTTTCTCCATCCATTTACATCTCCACAAAGACTGTCTTTATCAGAAGGTTGTAAACGTGAATTAGTTAAGTCCACGACCACGTTTTAAACTAAAACAACATTTATTTAACAACATTTAACAATCCTCGAGTACACTTGAAAGAGAGCTACACGTGCTCATGGCAGCGATCACCCGACAAGAAGAAGAAGCAACAATACCCAGAATTCTCTCTCTGGGAAAAACCCAGTTCCCGTTTTTCTATCCGGGATTCCCGGGAAACTCGTAGAGGAGTGGCGCCATCTCACCAGTCCGTGATTTGTCGCCGCAG
>NW_019384415.1:927753-938530 GCF_000671375.1 Centruroides sculpturatus | reverse complement strand
ACGTGGGCCACCGCCTATGCCTCGTGGTCCGAAGGGCCTCGCGCCTCGAAGGTTTATGCATTACTTAAAAGCCGCGAATGCAACGAAAAAATTTTATTCATCATAAAACGATAAATAGTTTGTCAAATTTTTATTCATAAAAATGCAGTTTCAACTGCTTTTTATTTTATAAAGCCGTCTTCTTGCGCCACCAGACTCTCCTAAATGTATGTAAATTTTCTCGAAATTAACGATTTTTAATGAAATAAAAATCAGTGTAATTTGAATCTCTACAGTCACTAGCATCATTGTTAAGATTTTTTTCTGAAGACTTAATCAGATTTCAACCATTATAAAAATTTCCTTTGGAAATCTCATTTATATTTTGAAAGAAATCTCAACCATGATGTTTTTTGNTAATATTTTATTAAAAGGATACTCTTCTTAATTGGAATTTTATTTAAAAATTGTTAAATTAAACATTTTTTTCGATTACTCTAAAGTTATTACAGTAGCATCATGGTTAAAGTTCCTCCTGAAGTTTCTTCAGTTGCCAACATCTGAAGTTGGTTGAATATGGTTGAAGTTTCACCTGATATTTTCCAGTTAATAACACCATGATTGAAGTTTCTCCATTTGCCAATATCATGGTTGAAGTTTCTCCGGTTACCAATATAATGGTTGAAGTTCCTCCTGAAGTTTCTGTAGTTACTAACAAATTATGGTTGACATATCTCCTAAATGTATGTAAATTTTCTCGAAATTAATGATTTTTAATGAAATAAAAATCAGTGTAATTTGAATCTCTACAGTCACTAACATCATTATTAAGATTTTTTCTGAAGACTTAATCAGATTTCAACCATTATAAAAATTTCTTCTGGAAATCTCATTTATATTTTGAAAGAAATCTCAACCATGATGTTTTTTTGTACATAACGACTCTATAATCCAACGGTCATTGCCTAATTTTAAAATTTCTAAATCAAATTTTGATCAATAATACTTCCACATCTCTCTATAAGGTTCCTTGCGTTAATCAGCTTAGTATTAAAAACATTGTTCCAAGAAAACACACACATACACGTATAGGCCTATATATATATATATACGTAACAATAGACAATTGTTATTTTAAATTTAAATTTAACAGGGGGAAAGAAAACAGGTGTCTAGTTCTTCTGTAATCGCATATTGAAGTAGGATTATGCCCAAAAAATATTGTAAAAACGATCAGTTTGAATGGATTGTCGTAATTTAAACTTGTACACGGCATTTTGTAATAAAACGATTAATCAACTTCTTGTTTACGGAAGGGTCTAAAACTTTCGTGACTAACTCCATCTGGTAAAGTTGTACGCGTATTTACTACTAAAGAAGTAGCTCGACGTCATTCATTCCGTATTCGACTCTCAACAGGTCAACAGGTCTATCAATTTAATCCATTGACCTTATACTAGTAACAACCGCATTATTGTTTTCTTGTTTAGTCTGCGACAATATTAAGATAAGTAGGACTTTCCTTTCAAATAATACAAATAATATATATATATTTTTTTAATCGAAATATCGATATGTACTGTACTTAATAAGTATTTTCTTACATAAAATGCAAAAATACTTAATTAAAAAATAAATAGCTGGAAAAGTTGGTTAACTTTTTCATACTTGATGGTGTTGTAACGATTAACTGACTTTTGGGACACTCTGTTAACACGAATAATTAAGTGGCCATTGACATAACTTGTATAAATATTCCAAATACATTTTATATAAATTTAAACATTAAAAGTTTACAGGAAAAATTTTATCAGCGCATTAAAAGAAAAAAAAAGGGAAAATTTAAGTACTTTACAAATATAATGCACGTAAAATTACTGATTAATTTAATTAACGAAGAAATTTTTGATAAAATTAAACAATAATTTATGTAAATTATGCATTTTTAAGGCTTGAAATTCATAACGCTTCTACATCTCTACGTAATTACATTCTTCAATTTTAGAAATATAATTATAATGTTTGACACAGAATTAATTTAGATGCCTTCTGAATACTCTAAAATATCAAGAATTTATTTAAATATTATTTAACTATAAACGAAGAGAGAAACTCGAAATTTAGGCCATAAATTTGTATGTCAGCCAAGTTTATTTTGAGAATTTCTACAATAATAATTATTGAAAAATGACAATGTGTGAAATGTATAATAGGTAATAAGAGGACGTCATGCTTCGAAATATTTCATCTAAAATTTATGCATAGATTCTCTTATATCTATATATAACCCCACAATTCACTTACCCTATTCATTTCGTTAAGTGTTGAATGCGTGAATAAATAAATAAATAATTTAATTTAATTATTTAAAAAAAGAGCAGTGTATAATAATTCTGAGAACATTTTAAAATTATTTTTAAAATTTTTTTATTTATAAATGTTTCTGTAAACTGATTGCATTTAGTGTATAATATATCAATGTCTCTTAAAACTATTTTTTGTAGTAAATTATTTGCCTGGAAAACATGGTGTAGCTCTATAAATATGGTTAAAAAGATAATAAACTAATTATAAAAAATATTTTATTTATAAAAAAAATTGTGTAGATGCATTTGATAACAGTTTAATTTTTTTAAATTAAAATGACAATTTTAATTAATTTATTTTAAAATTACTTCTATAGAAAATATTTCTATGTTTTAAAATCGAATTTTTTGTTTAAAAAATTTATATTAATTAAATTATACACGTAAATAGTCAATTATTTTATACTTAATAATACTATTTTTATGAAAATAATATTCGTGTATAAAATTATTTAATATTTAATGTGTAACTGTATAATTTAATGTGAAATTACATTAAAAATAAAGAAAATTAATATTTTATTAAAAGGATACTCTTCTTAATTGGAATTTTATTTAAAAATTGTTAAATTAAACATTTTTTTCGATTACTCTAAAGTTATTACAGTAGCATCATGGTTAAAGTTCCTCCTGAAGTTTCTTCAGTTGCCAACATCTGAAGTTGGTTGAATATGGTTGAAGTTTCACCTGATATTTTCCAGTTAATAACACCATGATTGAAGTTTCTCCATTTGCCAATATCATGGTTGAAGTTTCTCCGGTTACCAATATAATGGTTGAAGTTCCTCCTGAAGTTTCTGTAGTTACTAACAAATTATGGTTGACATATCTCCTAAATGTATGTAAATTTTCTCGAAATTAATGATTTTTAATGAAATAAAAATCAGTGTAATTTGAATCTCTACAGTCACTAACATCATTATTAAGATTTTTTCTGAAGACTTAATCAGATTTCAACCATTATAAAAATTTCTTCTGGAAATCTCATTTATATTTTGAAAGAAATCTCAACCATGATGTTTTTTTGTACATAACGACTCTATAATCCAACGGTCATTGCCTAATTTTAAAATTTCTAAATCAAATTTTGATCAATAATACTTCCACATCTCTCTATAAGGTTCCTTGTGTTATCGAGTGACAACATCTATCACTTTTATGCATTCAAAATTATTTGAATCGAATAATTCGCAAATTATTTAAATATTGAAGTTTTGTGGTTACCATATTAAATTTTATTTCACAAATATATTAAAATATTTTATTTAAAACCAAAAACTTATACGAAGAGGTCAAACTATTGACTCATTACTGTTACATTCACTTATATTTTATTCTATTTATACAAATTTTATATATAATATGATTAACATGAGCAAATAGCATAATAACTTTCCTTAACTTTTAATTTTCCTTTATTTATTCTTGCACAAATGAATATTTATGTACTTAAATTACGAAATAAAAATTTCAGTAAAGGAAAGAACATCAAAGAATAACTAAACTGAA
Organism: Centruroides sculpturatus; assembly: GCF_000671375.1. Classification (NCBI taxonomy): domain Eukaryota; kingdom Metazoa; phylum Arthropoda; class Arachnida; order Scorpiones; family Buthidae; genus Centruroides; species Centruroides sculpturatus. The sequence goes on along the minus strand of NW_019384415.1, from coordinate 934,676 downwards.
ATTTTTAAATAATTTAATTAAAAATTAAATAATTCAACATTAATTATCAGTGTTAATATAATAATTTTAATAGTTTTTAAGCTATAGTTACATTTAAAATATATTATGAGAAACGACCTCTTAGCTTATAGATTGCATTTACGATTATTCTTGTATTCTCCTATGAAATATTCCATGTTTAAATTTTCACTGCAAATTTCATACATATCGCATATCTACGTGTGATACGTATTACTAGATACAACGTTAAAGAACAATTATTTACTTTGCATAGAGCTTAATTGCTATTAAGAACTCAATATAATCCATCTAATAATGGACTAAATGCTTATTAATCACGTAGAGTTAAGTTTGTATGTTTTATTCATGAATTTTTTATTTTCATTAATGCCACTTTCATTATAAATCTTCTTGACATTGTAAATTTTCAATAGACTTATACACTATTGTTTGATGCTTGCTTAAATGATGTAACTTTAATTTTTCCTTGATTAATTTTAAATAAATAACATCGTATAATTAATTAATTATATAATTAAGCAATATAATTAATTAACTAGGAACTTTATATTATCTACTATTTATATTTTTATGCCTGTATTAGTTATCATCAAAATTTAAGCAAATATTAGCTCTAGAGTTAATCTTTGGCACAGTGGATCTCTATTTATTGAGGAGGGAATTAATCAAACTCTCCGAAAAATCCAAAATACCTCAACCTGACGAAGAGAGGTTTGAAAATATGTTTTATGTGGGATTGTGTATACATATATTTATTTATATTGTAGCTTATTGATGTGTATGCAATGTCCTCCTTTCTGGAAATTTGGAAATGCTTACCCTACTTTCAATGTTCACGTGTTCGAGAGAAACAACATGGACTGAAGATTCAAAAGAGTGATAAATATACATTAAATATTTATTTGGTAAATATAAATTGTAATTAAATAAAATAGATTTCAAATTGCACCATAATAAACACGAATTCCATAGAAAATAGTCGAATAACAGTGTTTTTATTCCACCCACACATTCAGATATAGCTGGACAGTCGCACTTGCCAGGTATACCGATAAGTGTTTACCACTATACAATAATGCAATTGCTTTACTGTATATCACTTGATAAAGGGAGTAGAATAAAGATGTTATCGGCGTTATTATATACTTTCATCTAGCAAAAGATATAATTAAATTATATTATATCAAGAACTTTAACATTTGTATAGAATATTTTCAAGTTACACATTATAATTTGATATATTCTCTCAAAGGTAAGAAAAGCTGGAAAAAATCAATTTTATTTTAAATTTCTTATCTAATTATAATAACTGATAATTCAAGAAGTGTATTCACTATTTTTAGAAGCCGATAGAAGAGTTTAGGAGGGTTATTTGGCAGATCCTTTTGATACAAGAGAAGCCCAAAAATGGGCTTATTTTACACAAAAATATATTATAAATAGCTATAATTTTAAATAAGCAAGTCGATAATATTTCATAAATCGACATTGCATTGAACGTAAATTGCTCAATGAAAGACGACAAGCAATGCTTTATATTAATAAAATATTTAATTATTTATTAATTTTGATTAATTTAATGATAATTTTTAATTAATTAGATATATTTTTGATACATTCTCAAAAATTTTTTAATGAAATTTCAATACAAATACAAGGTATGAAGAAAAATATTTTATTCATAGTAATTATTTTTGTTCTATATTTCATAACTAACACCTAGTTTTCTGCTTAATCTTATGACATCACTATTGTATTATCCTTATTAATTGCTACTTTAGTTGTTACATATTTCTATTAACTATAGTTACTTTAAATAAACTCATTATCCTTGTTTTCGATGTACTTCTCTTAAGAGTTATTAATCAAAATTTAAAAGAAAAAGAAAAGAAATCTGTAATAACACATACTTTTCCCTATAATATAAATAACTATGTTGCCTTGAAATAATTAGTTATGATACTGTCAACATATAAGATAACTTATTTCAGCTATATAATATGTTCTACAACGTTGCTATGATTTTATTTTATGTTATATATATAATAATATAAATACATTTTTTATAATTAAAGAGTAATATTTAGTAGAATAATTTTAAAAAATGCACGTTTAATACCCTTAAACAATTTACCAGGGGATAGAAATTCGTACAAGTATATTGAGGATTTCTTTGAATTATTAGCCACAGTACAGCAATCTATTCAAATATTTTCGGTGTTTTTTTATATTTATTGTTAAGGATTTATTGATATTACTTCTATAATAATTTATGTGATTTAACAGTCATTAAAGTCTCATTAATGTTATTTAATAGCTAGAGGCAGATTTTAATTTACATAAATAGAAGTGACTCATTTTTCAATTATGCAATATAGTTAAATATATTTAATTCGTATGTTCTTGCATGTAAATAAAACATTAATGTTATTTAAATGTATTCAATTTTAGTAGTTAAAGATCGAAGGGTGGGGTGGAGAGATAGAGGGGCTCAAGTATCGTATTTCGAGTGGGGGAGGATTTAATAAAGATTTAACTCGTTATTATCATTTACAATTTTGTTTATAAAATTCATCTCTACCCTCAAAATTAAACTTTGCCATTTTATAATAATTAATAATATAAAAAGTTTCTTAATAAAATCTCATAATAGATGGCGCCATATACAATTTTGACTTTATTGCCGGGAAAGTTATACAGCTCGTTGCTGGATTTTAAGAAGATATCTCAAAAAAATGTTGAATCATACATTTTTTTAAAAAATTCCTGAGAAGCATAAATTAGGTAGTTCGGTCGTTATACGATTTACTATAATATATCATAATTTAGACACATATAATATATCATTAGGATTTATGTTATCGTTTCAAGTTTTCAAGTCGTTCATCATTAATGTCCATGAATTGTTGAAATCCTTGAATAAGTGATATAGAAAAATGCATCATGAAGTACATACATTTCTTCAATTTCTTGCCTTAATTCTAGTTTCATATAATACAGAAACATGTTTGAGGTCTTGTTATAGAACTATGTGTACATTTTTTTATACGTCTTGAGCGTTTATGTGTACAAAAAATCTGTATTGTATAATAGTTAATGCAATTGTAATCTGGAAATAAATTTGGGCATAGGGATTTACTTGATTTGAATGTAAATTAATCAGGAAAAGCTCTTGTTTTTTAAATGTTATACAGCCCAATAATTACTCGTTACACTATATAATTACTTAATTCATTTTTTAAAATTATTAATTTATTAAACGACTTTAAAAAAATGGCATAAATCTGGTATAAGTGGTTTATTATTTGCACTTTTATTAGTGTTATTTTAGCAAATATTGACGGTGTGACGTATCATGAGTGATATCTTCATTCACGTTATATTTCTATTGGAATTATAGTAGGTCACAGTTCGGATTACCGGAGAGATGGAAGAAAGATGAATTGCCAAGGGGACAATGTATGCTGAAACCTTAGGGTGTCCTCGCATTGACGACCAACACACATCTTTACGACTTATCTGATAGAGTACCGTGTTGTGTGGAAGGTCAGAAAGAGTCGAAGATTTCGTGACTTTCATTGTAACATCTTCAGGGTGATTTCAAAGCACGATCGGTTGTAAGGTAGGCGAACTTTATCAAAATTCTTCTACCTGTTTTTCTTTCTTGCTCGTAAATTGTTATTTTATCTCTTGGACATCACTAGAACTGTTTATAACATTGTGAAGTACAGAAGTGGATGACATTTTGTTTCCATTATTACTGTAGAATATCTGTTAAAGAATAAATTTCCTTTGATTTATCCCATTCTTGAAACTGTCTGCTGAAAATACTTTCCTTTTAAAGCTTGAAAACATCGTGAAATACGACAATTTGTTTCTAAGCTCCTCATCCCATCGAGATCTGGTTCCTTACAAACGGGTTTAACATTAGTTTATCAATTTAATTATCAATAAATCTAATCTTATCAAAGATAATCTTTAAATTAACATGGAAACTTCTATAATATAAATTACCATTAAATTCTTCTTTCAGATATAATGGATTTTTGCATACTTCATATATCTACTTTACATGCTTTAAATTATCAGATGTAAATTTTATTTATTTTAAATATAAAATTAGTTAACATTTTTAGAAATGTGTATAATGCTGCAAAAAACTGGGAAATTTTTATATTATTTCCTATAAAACTCATATAACAATCTATGTTGTATAATAAAACATTAAAGTAGTTAGTTGACATTGGACTTCTTAACGGCTGATCCGAAAATTAAAAAAAAAATCAATAAATTTTATCAAAATAAGAATTAAATATAAAATTATTTTTAAGATCTGTTCGCACACACTTTTTACGTAAATTTGATGTCTTCTCTTTAGTTTTACAAAGATAAATCCCAAAGAATGACGTCAAAATGACGTTAAAATATGCATTATCTAAGCCACACAAACACAATCCAATAAACCATTTAAATTGTATAAATAATTTAAATTATTCGCTTCGAAAACGTAAATTTTTATGATATTAAACTGAGTTATAAATTTATTTAATGGTACTCTTCATTAAAGATATTAAAATGACAATAAAATTTTATTACTTTTAAACGTCTTTAACTTTCCAATTCCTTCCTTAATTATTATAATGAAGAAATTAATTTATTATTATTTTCTTGTAAATAAATACAATCTTCTCTCCCTTAGAAATTATTTTAAAAATTAATTGTTATCTTTTCAAATGTATAAAAATTATATTAAACAATAAAATATTTAACGTTATGAAATTAAATAACTTTTAATTTAAATATAATTATTTAAATTAAATAAAATGTAATTTAACATTTTATTTAATTTCATTCTGAATTTTTCAAATTAGATACCCTATTTAATACTACCCAATCTCTTCGTTTTCTTATCCTTTTCTAATTCCTAATTCTTTTCCTTTCTTCAGCCTAGACCATTGATTCTCATCCCCTCCACTCCCTTTCTTCATCCTGAATCCTTGATTCTCCTTTCCCACTCTTCCTTTCTTCAGCTTGAATCCTTAATTCTCAGCCCTCCGCTCTCTTCCTTTCTTCAATCTAGATTCTTGAATAGGCTCTACTCTCTAATGATATTTCTATTAAAAATTTATGGAGTAGGATTTTTTCTTTTACAAATTTAATTTTCTTTAAAGTTAATTTTAATTAATTGACCTAAAACAAGTTGTTAATTATACTACTTTATGCGAAGCAGCTAAAGTCATATAGAATATATAATAATTAATTATCTCTCCAATATCCTAATTATGTAATTTATTAATTAATATGTTAACTATTTACTACATATTATGAAATATATTCATAACTCATTTCATAAGTCAAACAAATAAACAAGGATTATAGCCATAAAATTCTATGAAAATACCTCATAAGGTACACTCTTGTATACACTCTTACTGTACATAAAAATGTACACGTACAATGAGCGAGAGAACGGCATGAAAAATAATTAAATGCTAACATCTTTATGAAATCTTTTCGTTTCAACAATTAAAGAATCTTTAAATGTATGTCATTTATTTTTAATGCAGCGTACAAATTACAAATGGCACACAAATCAAAAGTTTATAGAACATAAGTCACGGTAATTAGAACAAATTTAGTTGCTATTTTAAATAAATTTTAAGTTACTCTATGTACAGACCGACATACAGATTATTTTTTTTACTAAAAGGTCCTTAGCATATTACACGTTCTAGTCATTAACTTTGTTTTCCCTGTGAATGAAGTGAATTACTTTATGATTTAAATAGTAATTTATTAAAAAATTTGGACAATTTAGACAAGATTTACAGTAAATTAATGTATTTAATCTATCAAATTAGAGCTATGCTAGCTTTAATTGTAATAATTACGGAGCTATGGTAACCCAGTTAAGTATATTAATTGAGATTGTTGTGAGTTGGAGAAATGAAAAATTTGAGTATGAAACATGCAGCATATGAATCAAACTTTTTACATTCAAATGACCACGTGACATATGATGACATTGTTAGAAACAAGATGAAGGAACAGGTTATGTGGAAGTGATAGAGGGTGGTCGCACGGGACTCCGTCACCTTACACGACCTTTACTGTGATCTCGTATAAATAACTCAGACCGAGCCAATTTTCGACTGTTTGGAAGATGTATCGTAGACCAACGAATAAAAACTTTTGTTTTCTGGGGGTGTTCGTGATGACTTTGAATCAGCCGCTGTCTCCAGGAGGTTGTCTATATCCAAAAGAAACCATAGGAGGTAGTGTCAAAGGTCAAAGCGGCCAGAGTTACGGTTGACGGTTGATACGTAAGAACTGAACAACAGCGTTTAATTCAATTCTAAAGACTGACTTCAAGTGACGTTTTATACTGTACATAGGCTTGTATTTTTAATATTTTAATTTAGAATAATTATGTAATTAGGTATATAATGTATAGCATCAGCTTTAAACAGACTTCATCATTTTCTTTCATAAAAAGTTAAAATTAAAATCTAAGATAATTTTACTTTATGGAGTAAAATTGAGTTATTGTACAGTATGTCTAATATGCTATTTTAAATTTTTAAAATGTATTTTTTTTTTTTCGTTTTTAGATTCTTAATGGATTAATCATCCAAGAGAGGATAGGATCTCCTGACATCGCATCTTGCATCAAAATGTCCGCTTAATTTGATATTTTTCGAGCATATTTAATGAAATTTTATCTATAAAATGTATTATTAATTTAATATAAACAATAAAACATTATAATTTACTAATTTTTAGTTATTTTATTCTTAAATTTTAGTTATACATCCTTAAAATAGTAATAAAATATGAAAAACTAAATTGGATATATTTAAAATATAATATAAATCATAAATTAAATAAATAAATTTATTAAT